>NW_008341886.1:409480-474093 GCF_000622305.1 Nannospalax galili | reverse complement strand
TATTCATTCTACTGGTTCTGTTTCTTTGGAGAACCCTGACTAATACAGGGCCCAACAAGAGCAAAACACTTCATAATCTAAAAGAATCACATACTGTAAAAATGTCCTGAAGTGTTTCCCATGTTTGCATCTAGTGGTTACATGATTTCAGGTTTTCTTACCACATGAACATAAAGGAAAATACTTCCCAGTATGTCATAGCGAAGAGTATGGGATTTTATTTATTTATTTATTTATTTATTTATTTATTATTTATTCATTTTTTAATACATGCATAGTTAATTCTTCAACACATTGAACACCCATATTTTAAACATCCTAGTTAATAATTTTACATGAATTTGCACTCTCATCTTATGCCTAACAGAAATCTGCTCCTCTTTTATCTTACAAAAGACATTGAGTACATAGTAGTTGTGAGCTTGGACTCTGATGCTGAGTTTCTGGGCTTGCATCCCTACTGCCTACTGTCAGTGCCACTTAGGACCAATCACTTAAGCTCTTTGTCTTTCAGTTTATTCATCTGTAAAATGGGAACAAACACGAATGCTGCTGTGCACAACACATAACAGGTGTCATGTAACAGCTCCTGGAAGAGTAATTTCAGTGGTCTTCAAGATGGGCTCTAAGAACCAAAATGCTTTGTGGGGATTTTACACGGGGCTTGCAAGAGTAAATAGTTTTTTTTTTTTTTTAATTCCTAATAACTACATGATTAGAAGAAGCATTCCATTACAGCTTTAACGTATTCAGTAACACACTCCAGAGCAAGAGTACATCTCTTTCACAAGTGGATGCAAGTTTCTGGGTTCACAGTTGAATTAATACAGTTATACAATATTGAACTCAGTATAAACCCCATAAGACATAAAATTGAATGACTTTTTAACCTTTTAAAAAAGATCTTCATTTCATTTTAGAATATATTGTTTCTTGAAGAAAGACTCATTGTTTTTGCTACTAACACTGAGATCTTGGTGCATACCTCTCTAATCTGTATGTATCTGATTATTACTAATCATAATCTGTTGCACCTGGAGCCTATGTATGTCTATGAAGTCATCGGGTAGATTTCAATGGTAATGTTCATCACTTCTATTAATTGGCATAATGCAAATTTCCTTGCTTCCTCCTCAAATATAATACATCCTCCTCAAATACAACACATTTAAAAAATTTGTTGATCTTTTTCTTTGTGTGTATATCACACAGAACATCCCAAACCATCCTATTCAACTATAAACCCACGGGCACCCTGCCATAGCCGCCCTCCCCCCACTAGAGCACATATACTGTGATATTCCTGCTACCGTTTGCTGTGTTGTCGGCCCCTTCCCCAGCCATTCCCCACTACTTGCCCTTCTAGGGAATCTAGTCAGCCTATCTCGAGGTCTTTCTTTGAGGAGGGTCAGCTGTTCCTCATCTAGCAGCAATCAGTTGTCAATAGTCCTTTGGATACGACTGGGGTCTGCTGTTCAGTTTCCTAGTTCTATGCTGGGTTACTATCTTGGAATCCCTTTGGCCTGTGAGCTTGGATTCCCCTCTTCCTGCAATGGATAATTTTGCTTTCAACATCTGTGTTTTGCTTCTGATTCACTTAATTTGCTTTTGTTTGGAAATAACAGGAAATCCAGCACAAACTGATTTAAGTAATTTAAGGCCATACAGTTGGCCCAGATAAACCAATTAATTTTACTATGAAGGTCATTTGAGGGTCTGTTCCTCAGGGGTCACATGGGTTTTGGAGCAGCTCCTGGCTCCTTTCTTTTACCAGTTCCACCTATGTGAAGATAAGTCAAAGGTCCTGTTCAACTACGGTTGGCTTCACTTGGAAGCATGGAAGAAATGATTCCTCTGTGTTGACCCTCCTTTTTGTAGACTGGACACTGGTTCAAGTCCATCTGGTGGGGTCTCCTCAGCCTCCTTGATCAAGAGGACAGGTGACCCACCACTATTACAGGACATTTTGGGAGATGCTCATAGTCCCCTGGAACTAGTCGACCTAGGAGGGCAAGGAGCAAAAACTGTCCTTTATGTCCCTCTGACCAAATTATTATAGGCCTCAAAGCATGTCTGTTAAACATTCAAGAAGGTTAGTTAAACAAGTCTGGTACTTTTAATTACTGTGTATAATGTAGATAAATCTTGGGCAAAGACCAAATGTTCTCAAATAAACCTTACCTAGACATATATTTCTTGATCTGCTATGTATAATTTGTCAGTAGGTTGTAGGAGTAATATGGTTCCCTCTGGTTTTCAAAACTAGCTAGTCATTATTTATCTCTCACGTTGTCGTACCCCTCCATCATGTTTTTCACACATAAGGTGCCCCTATTTCCCCCCTTTCTCCCCTAATAATACCCTTCCAGTACAGTCCTACCTCTATTGAGCTCCTTCTTTCCCTTTACCTCCTAGGTTTCTTGTGTTCCCTTCCCTCCCCCCTCCCTTAAACTAACCCAATTTTTATCGATATCTCCCTTATTAAGGCCTGTTTCCTACTGTTCTTCTCATTCAGGTTCTTTGTTTTCGTTTACCTCCCTGTTTCCTTTCCATTATCATGGTTCCAATAGTTAAGTCTGGATACATACACACTTATCAGGGTTTGGTTCTAGGATCCACATATGAGGGAGAACATATGTCGATTTTTTTTTCTGAGTCTGTATCACTTATTATAACAGTTTCTAGTTCCATTCATTTGCCTGTAAATTTCAGGATTTCATCTTTCTTTATTGCTGAGTAAAACTCCATCGTATAAATGAACCAGGTTTTCATTATCCACTCATCAATTGAAGGACACTTAGGGTGCTTCCATCTCTTAGCTATTGTGAAAAGAGAAGCAACAAACATGGATGTACAAGTGTCTCTGCAATAGGATGAGTTATTTGGGTATATGCCAAGGAGTGGTATAACTGGGTCAAATGGTAGGTTCATTTGTAGTTTTTTAAGAGTTCTCCACACTGCTTTCCATAGGGGTAGAAAAAGTTTGCAGCCCCACAAGCAGTGGATGAGTGTTGCCCTTTCCCCACATCCTCTCCAACATTTGGCATAATTTTTTCTCTTGATCTTAGACAGTGTGACTGGGGTAAGATGAAATCTTAAAGTAGTTTTCATTTACATTTCCCTAATTATTAATGATGTGATCATCGTTTAAGATGCTTCGTAGACATCTTCAATTCTTCTTTTGAGAACTCTCTGTTCAGCTCCTTAGCCCATTTTTTGGGTTACTTCTTGTCTTGATTCTTTGTTTTTTGAGTTCGTTATATTTTCTGGATATTAAGCCTCTTTCGGATGTGTCGCTAGTGAAGATATTCTCCCATTCTGTATGGTTACATGGTTGCCTCCTTTTATGTACAGAAGCATTTTAGTTTAATGAGGTACCATTTGAAGATTCTTGGCCTTGTTTCCTGACCAGTTGATGTCTGGTTTAGAAAATCCTTTCATACACCTATATCTTGTAGGTTTTTCCCAGTGTTTTCTTGTAACAGTTTCAGAGTTTCAGGCTTTACATTGAGGTATTTGATCCATTTGGAATTGACTTTCATGCAGGGTGAAAGAATAGGGGTTTAGTTTCATTCTTCTACAGGTAGAGATCCAGTTTTACTTGCCCCATTTGCGGAACATGCTGTCTTTCCTCCAGTGAATATACTTGTCCCCTTTGTCAAATATCAGGTGGCTGAAATTGCATTTATTCATATTTGGGTCTTCAATTTTGTTCCATTGATGATGGGTCTATTTTTGTGCCAGTACCATGTTGTTTTTATGACTATAGCTGTGTAATACAGCTTAAAATCTGGTATAGTAATCTCCCTGGCATTGCTCTTAGTGCTCAGAGTCGTTTTGGCTATCTGAGGCCTGTTGTGCTTCCATATGAAACTTAGGATGGTTTTTTCCAATTCTGTGAAAAGTCTCATGGGGATTTTGATCGGCATTGCATTGAATCTATTAATGACTTTTGTAAGGATGGTCATTTTCACGATATTAATTCTTCCAATCCATGAGCATGGGAGGTTGTTCCAACTTCTGATGTCTTCCTCAACCTCTTTCTTTAAAGACTTAAAATTTTCATTGTAGAGGTCTTTAATGTCTTTAGTCAGGTTTATTCTGAGATATTTTGTTTTGTACCTATTGTGAAGGGGAGTGTTTCCATGTGCTCTTTCTTTGATTGAATTTTATTGGTATATAGAGAGGCTACAGCCTTTTATAGGTTAATTTTGTAACCTGCCACTTTACTGAATGTGTTAATAATTTCTAGGAGTTTTCTGGTGGAATTTTTTACATCTCTTAGATATAATATCATATTATCTTCAAAAAGAGATGCAGGGATGGTTCAATATATGTAAGTCAATAGACATCATAAATCATATAAATGGACTCAAAAGATGCTGGCTTCATAGAAGGAATTTGGAAGTTCTCCCTCCATTTCTATCTTTTTGATTAATTAAGTAGTATTTGATATAAATCTTCTTTAAATATCTGATAGAATTCTGCTGTAAATCCATCTGGTCCTGGGCTTTTTTTAATTGGGAGGTTTTGTATTAGTGTTTCAATTTAATTTCTTTTTGTGTTTTGGGTCTGTTTAAGCTGTTAATCTCTTCTTGCTTTAGTTTTGGTGGTTCCCATGCCTTTAGATATACATCCATTTCTTTTATTTTTTCAAATTTAGTAGCATATAGGTTTTTAAAGTATTCCCTTATAATGTTCTCTATCTTTCTGGTGTCTGTTGTGATGCTTCTTTCATCTCTGATTTTGTTGATTTGGAAGTGCTCTTTCTTTCTTTTGGTTAAGTGGGCTAGCAGTCTGTCAATTTGTTTGTCTTTTCAAAGAACCGGCTCTTGGAATTGTTGTTTCGTTGTGTTTTTTTTCTTTGCTTCAATTTCATTAATTTCTGCCCTGATTTTCCTTATTTCTTCTTGTCTGCTGGGTTTGGGTTTTGTTGCTGTTGCTTTTCATGTGTTTTGAGTTAGAAAGTTAAGTCATTTATTTGTGTTCTCTCAGATTTTTGATGAAAGCACCTAGAGGTATAGTCATCCCTCTAAGGACTGCTTTCATCATGTCCCAGAGGTTTTGTTGTGCTGTATTGTTCTTTTCATTTAGTTCCAAGAATACATTTATTTCTTTCTTAATTTTTCTTTTGACTCATTCATTATTCAAGAGTGTGTTGTTTAATCTCCATGTGTTCATGTGGTAATTAGGGCTTCTTCTGGTGTTGATTGTAAGCTTTATTTGATTGTGGTGTGATAGGATGCATGGAATTATTTCAGTCTTTTTGTATTCATTGAGGTTTGTTTTGTGCCCCAGTATATGGTCGATTTTGGAGAAGGTTCCATTGGGTGCTGAGTTTAAAGTATGTCCTTTGGTGCTTAGGTCGAATACTTGGTACATGTCTGTTAGGTCCATTTGATATATGGTATTGTTTAATTCAGATGTCTCTCTGTTAACTCTCTGGCCTGTTGACCTATCTAATGGAGACAGTGGGGTATTGAAGTCCCCTACTATTAATGAGCTGGGATTAATCTGGGTCTTAAAGTCCTGTAGTATTGTTTTTATGAAGTTGGGTGCACCAGAGTTTGGTGAATATATGTTCATGATTGTAATATCTTCTTGATTTATTGTTCCTTTTATCAGAATGAAGTGGCCCTCTTTATCTCTTCTGATTAGTTTTAAAGTCTATTTTGTCAGATATTAGAATTGCTATGTCTGCTTTTTTCTTAGTACCATTTTCTTGGTATATTTTTGTCCATCCTTTCACTTTAATATAGTGTCTGTCCTTGAAAATGAGATGAGTTTCTTGCAGTCTTTTGACTGGGAAGTTCAGCCCATTACTATTTAAAGTTATCAATGAAAGATGAGTATTGGATCCTGTCATTTTTATTTCTGTTTACATTCATGACATAGCTGTAATTTTCCACAGTTATACCTTCATTGAATTTCTTTCTGCAACCCCTTGGGTGTAGTCATTCCTTTCTTCAGCTATTTGTGTTGCTTCCAGATCTCTCTGAAGGGCTGTTTTTGTGGGTATGAATTCCTTCAGCTTATTTATGTCATGGAAGATTTTTCTTTTCCCTTAGACTATAATAGACATTTTGACTGGGTATAGTAATCTGGGTTGGCATCTATGGTCATTTAAAACTGGAACTGCTTTGTCCAGGCTCTTCTAGGGCTTTCACAATTTGCACTGAAAATTCAGCTGTAATCCTAATGGGTTTTCCTTTGTATGTGACTTGTTTCTCTTTTGCAGCTTTCAGTATTGTCTCGTTGTTTTGTACAGTTAGTGTTTTTACTATGTTGTGCCGTGGAGAGTTTCTTTCCAGTCCTGTCTGTTTCGTGTTCTATATGCTTCTTGTATTTGTATGGGCATGTCTTTCTTTAATTTTGTGAAATTTTCTTCCACGATTCCATTGAAGATCTGGTCCACGCCTTATCTTGGGCTTCTTCTCCTTCGTGTGTGCCTATGATTCATAAGTTTGGTCTTTTTCACACAATTCCTGCATATTCCATTCTTGTGATTTCTGAAATTTTTCATAATCTTTGATTGAGTGGTCTAGTTCATCCACTTTATCTTTCAGTCTTGATATTCTGTTTGTCATTTCATTCATCCTATTGGTGAGGCTTTCTCTTGTTTTTTCTAAATTTCTTACTTCCTTCTCCATTTCAGCCTGAGTATTCTTCAATATTTCTAACTCTTTTCTGAATTCATTCAGAAGTTTATCCCTATCTTCCTTCAGTTCTTTAATTTCTTTGTTTGTGTGTTCTTTAAATTCACTGAATTCTTTTATCATGTTTATGATTGTTCTTTTGAGTTCCATGTCCTGCATTATGTCTAGGGGGTTCTCATTGTACTCCTGTAGAGGACTATTGGTATTTGTTGGGGATATGTTATTTTGGTTTTGCATGTTATTATATTTTCTTTGTGATTTTGACATGTGAATTTCTTTTGCAGTCTGATTCTTGTGTGAGACTCAAGCTTTCAAGTTTAGGTCTGTTTCTTTTTGTGAACTTCATGTCTTTGTGGTTTATTTTTGGGGCATGAAAAACTGGTTCCTCTAAGCTTCTGCTTCTCTCTTTTGATTTTATATTGGAGTTGCCAGATTGCTTTTGTATTCAGGAGTTCCCACAGAGGCCCAAATCAGATGAGGATCAGATGCTCTCAGGCTTTCTCCTAAGGTCTGGATCCCTCCAGGAAAGATTTTGGCCTCAGGAATTTGGGGGTTGGACTGGCTTGGGAGCTGGGCCCAGGAAAGATGCTGGTCTAAGGCAGCTGTTGGCCATGCCATCCATAGATGCAAAGCAAGATGGGGGCAAGAAGTGGCCCCAAGGGCTCCTGATGACTGCAATGTGGATCTGGGTTGGTCTGTACGCAAAGGATCAGGAAGAAGAAATGTCAGCCCCAGCATCCAGGTAAAAGGCTGCTGGGTCATGCAGGCCCAGGGAAGTAGAGGGAGGTGAGGGTGGGGCCAGGCCCAGAGCGCTCCTGGGGACCTGAGAAGGAACTGAGTCTGTCTGGATGCAAAGTGTCAGAAAGCAGTGGTGGTTCCCCAGGTGTCTGGGGCACCAAGACAAGGAATGGGACAGGACCCAGGCTAGGAGAGATGGGTGGGGGAGTTGGGAGGGTGAATGAGGCTGGGGGAGTCAAGGCGCAGAGGGCACAATGGACTTACTCTGGAGCGAGAGGCCTGGGTGTTGGAGAGAGCTGGAATTTTATTTATAAAAATAGATGTTATCATATGGTCTAACCATCCCACTTCCATGTGACTATCCAAGAGAAATTAATTCAGAGAATCCTGTGTGCTCACTGTGGTGAGACTCCCCGTGTCTTCAACACAAGGTCACTCTAGAGGCTCATGGAAGAGTCAGATAACATTTATATAAACAATGGATCATTTTTAAGCAGCAGAGTAGAAAGGAATCCTTTCGTTCATAGGAAGAGATGCAACAGGAGGACCTTTCACTCAGTGAGTTGAAATGAATGGAAAACATGATTTCTAGTGACTTGTAAAAGAGCTAGATGGAGCTGAATGCCAGGTTTGATTTGATCAGTGCACATTGTTATACACAGAAGAAAGCATCACATTGTAGCCCATTAAGGTGTACAATTAATGAATTAATACAAAATAAATAAAGTGTGCAAAGCTTTAATGAGATTGTTTTCAGAAGATAATTTTAAATTCATTATACAGCAGAGTAAATATAATGGATAATGCATTCATTTTACAAATTTTCTATTTTTTAAATGCTCTCACTACAAAAATGGCAAATATTTCATATAGTAGAGAGGCTAGTAAATTTGGTTTAATCATTCTACATTATATTAATTAACCATAATATGACTTCATATTCCATAAATAGTACAGCTAAAGTTTTGATGATCTATAATTTAATAAATTTAAAAAGTGTGTATTAAAATAAAATACAAACTCATACACAAATAAATGCAAATTAAGGCATGAAATATAAATAAAGTTGATAGCATCTATCAGTGTTAATCTTATTGTGGTATCATACTATAATTATTCACTGTGTTGGAATTGATTGGGTAAAGGTTATATACGAGCTGTTTGTTGTTTCTATGCTCTCTCTCTGTTCTTTCTCTCTGCTTTTCTTACTCCCTCTCCTTTACCCTCTCTTTGCTGCTCTTGACTGTTGTATTTATTTTAGAAGGAGGCTCATTGTACAGCCCAGAGTAGCACTGAACTTTGGAGTTGCCTTTACTCCACCTCTGAAGCTTTGGAATTGCAGGTATAATCCCACACACTCAACTTCTGTGTCATTTATTTAACTGAATGTAAATCTTGATTTTTCTCAATGCAATTATCTTTAAAAAGTATAGTCAGAGCATTTATATACATACACCCTCTGAAAACAATTCTAAACTTGCTTGATGCAGACCTCACTTCCAGATGGGAGTCCTAAACATTGCCTCCACCTGCTCACTAGCCTATGTGGGAACTTGTATATTAACAGTGCATGATACCAATTTGCTGCCTTTTCAATATTAAGTAAGTAAAAAACAATAATGTTGCTTCAATTTTCAATGTTGACATTGTTTTCGTTATATTCAGACACTTAATTACGTGGTTTCACTTATGGATTAATTCAAATGTAAAATGAACAATTTATCTCTTTAGTTTTGAGAACTTGAAAATATTATAAATAATTTTGTAATAAAGTCAGGATTTTTATCCATGAATAGGTCATTACCTGTTAATGTACCAACGATTTAATTTGTGAAGGTATTGCTGACTTTACCTAATGCCTGTACCCCTTTCTTCCTGAAATTTTCAGTGTAACTGCCATTCTGACTACTGTGACTCTGAACAACATTCAATTCAACTGCCTGGTAGGACACTGACTTCTAACACACATATTCAGTGGAAAGCAGAGACTTTCTCTTGGGTGTCATCATCTAAGAAGGATTTTCATTTCAAAGCAGGAATGTGTGATCCCCTGATTTCAGAGTCAGCCAGTGTGGCAGAAAGGAGTGCAAAAATTGTCATATTTTGATATTGTGGATGTTGAAGTTATTATAAAATAACAGATTTAATCATTCTTGGTGAGCTCTGTCTTTCTTAAGAGACCAACATGCAGGAAATATCTACTAGTTCAAGTTAAAGGAGAGCTAGCTGGTGAAACACCTAGAGAGAGATTTCTTAAAACTTCCTCTATACTTTTCTTTTTGCTCTTTTCAATGGCAGAAACTGATGGGCAGAGAAAATATAGATTCACTTAATTGTTCCTCTTCCACACATAGGCTTCACGGGCTTCAGGTTTCATTCCAATCCTGGGAACAAAGCAAGACACACAACTGGAAACACACACTTAACCTGTGCTGAAGCGTTGACTTCCTTAGTGTGCTTTAATTTGCTTGATGACACTCTATTCCAGCTATTTCTAACTAATACCTACAGATAAAACACATGAAACTTTCAGGTAAATGGATGGAACTAGAGAGTGTTATACCAAGTGAAGTAACACAAACACAGAAAAGCAAGTAACGTATTTTCTCCCTCATTTTTGGATAGCAGCACCAATTCCTTATATGTGAGTATATAAATTCTGATATGATACCAGGAGTCCGGTAAAGTGGAAAAGATCCATGGGGGTAAAGGAAAAGAAACAACCTTAAAGGGGGTAGTAGGGAACTGATGTTACCAGGCAGGAGGTGGGGAATGTGGGAGTATTAAGCAGGGAGGAGAGGAGGGAGGGACATGCAAGGGGCCATGGTATGGGGGAGGGGGAGAAGTCAGGAGAGGGGGAATAGTGGGAGTTGGGTGGTATTGGGGGCAACATGGGAATAATGGGGACACTGTGATTAGGGAGGAGCCAGGAGGGAGGCCAGATGGGAGAAAAAAGAGTAGCAATGAATGAATCTCGGGTGCTTAGTAAACCTAGAGTGATACCCTCAAAACCCTATGAGAAGTGCACTTACAGTGTCTGAACATTAATTCATATGTATATCTGGGATCTGCTTGATAAGAAACACAGTGCTAGACAAAAGAGGCCTCACTTAGAGTAGCTGGTGGAGGTGGTCATGGAGACTCCTAAAATAACACAGGATATAGCCAAACCTCTTGCTTATCTCCCAGAACTAGTATATAAAACCCTACTATTGAGGACAAGAACATACTTAGGATATAGGACATGAAACAGTGGAACAGGAACTGACCTGAAAGCCTTCTAACTGAAGTGTGGAGATCATAATGCTGCATGATGATATGCAAACTGCCAAGGGAGAAAAACCATCAATGGTCCAACCCAGCCCTAAAGCCTAATAACTTTAAGAACCTGTACGGAAAACTACCTTATTGGTGCAGTAGTGGCACTGTTGTCTGGGGGAGGTAATAAACAACTATCTAATTGGACTTGAAGGCGTTTCAATGGGCGTAAACTCATTGGTGGAACTGTAAACTCAGCCAAATATACACAGCAGAAGAGGACTTAGATCCTAGAGAACACCCTCTTTCATATATCAAGACAAATGAAAGTTCTTACTATATGCTAATATCTATCCTTATATTCACAGACGAGCATATCGTACACCATTCATCCAAGAAGCTTCTTTTTGCAAAAGACAGAGGCTACTGCAGCATTGAACATCTGGTCAGACATAGAGAACACAAGTCTGAGAGATGCCCAGTACCAGGTGACAAATCTACAGTTGAACCTCTACAACTAAGGCTCATAGAACATAGCAGAATAAAGAGGTAGTGAGAAATCTGATGCACAGTAAAGCTTCCTTATACAACAGAGTGTGATGCACACAGAAGGCTACAACTGGCCACGTTTCAACGAATAAGAGACTGTAGAGTATAGGATAGGATTCCAATATGGAGCCTTACCCATTGGCTACGGGACCATTGTGGAAGAGGGGGCAGAAGATTGTAAGAGCTAGGGTTGGTTCATGAACACAGGAAAGCAGAGGCTTTCAGACCACTGGAGTTTTCACATGTGAACTTGTGACAATGGTTGCACTGAGCACAGGACACAGGACAAATCAATTAAACAAGGGCACAAAGGGGAGGAGAAAAATAGGTGGTGGGCCAACATGAGACTGAGCTCTATTGGAGACTGATTGCTGCTGGGTGAGGGAGAGTATGCCTTACACTGGATGAACTGATTAGACTCCAGTCCACACATTTCCACAGAAAGACATTTGAGGACTGTGTCCCAAAGGGTACTTGTTCCTCTGAGGGGCAGGGCCTGCTGCTGGAGAGTTAGCTGCAGAGGGAGGAATGTTGGCCCCATCTTGGCAGCGGCAGCACAGAAAAAAGTGACCCCAGTGTCTCATTAGCGTTGACTCAAGGGGGCATTTACCAACCTGGAACTAAACTGTGGGCCCAGGAGGCATGGGTGAAAGCTAATGGAGACTGTGGGCAGGGCGTGGAAGCAATCTGGAGAGGCAGGCCACTGAGCCATGGAGTGGAACGGTGTGCTGGATGTTCACCTTTTGTGGGCTCTGGGTGTTCTCCTTTGTAAGTTACTCTATTTCCCCTATCCAGAATATAAACTCTAAATAATTCAGATAAAGATGTGTTATATGTTTTTTCTATTAGCGCCAGGAGCCAGGGGCCCTAAGAAAACTCCGGTGACTGGTACAAACACCTGAATGAATAGAATTTAACATGTATGGCAGAATACATGAGGTCCGGTGGGAGAATGAGGGTGGCATGGATGGGGGAGGGGCTCTATAGTTGATTAAGAACTGTTACATGAAATTACAAAGCTCAATAAAAAAGTGTGGAGAATACTCCAGAATATTTCTGGTATAATTGGTTCTTCCTTGACTGAAATATTCCTTTGCTTTTTATGTAAATCCTCTGCATCAGTCCACCTGACTTCTGATTTATGTATTCTAATTCCAGTTGTAACTATGACTGTAAGGTCTTTGAGATTATTTTAGTACTGATTAGTGAGTGGATAAAATCCTAGTGATAACTTATAGGTGAAATTATTAATGATCTGGAAAATGACTAACCAACGAAAGATACCTGCTGGTACCAGACATAGTTCAATTAACCCTTTATCCCAAAGAGGAAATGATGTCATACATAGTGGTTTTATAAATGTGTGTGGTATATTGAGTACTTCAGTAGGGATTCTTTGTTATTATAGTGTATCTTAACTTAGCAATCAAGTGTGGAGTGTAAATAAACCCTCTGTTGACCTAGCTCTCAGCTCCCCAGATAGGAAAGTTAGTTTGAAAGCATGGAAGAAAAATATCTGGCACTGCTTAGAAACTGAATCCATTTCCTGGGGAAGTGGGCTAGCACTGCGGTTTTGTATAGAAGACACTGCCTTTCGCAAGGGAAGATATTTACCCCTGGGTTATCAACAGTATCACTGGATATGATATTGAGAAGTTAAATACCAGTGAAAACTCAAATCCAGTATTAGATACCCAATTTAAATTCAGCCAGAATTTCTCTTCAAGCAAGTAAATCCTTATGCATTTGTATCTAAATTTCCTTCTTGGAGGTACACAAAATCAACCCCCTACACACACCTTTGGTCCCTATAACAAAAGGAGGCTAGTTTTCCTCAAACTGTAGTCTGGGAAACTAGTGGATTTATTGGACTTACTTATAGATAAATGGGTGAGGATTTACTTACCTTCCAGGTGGCTTCTGTAATTTATATACCCTTATCCCTTCCCTCTCATGCAACTCAGGTTGAATGGTTAGTTGGGAGGTGTGGTTGACTCTCCTGCCCTTCCTTTCTTGCCTAGTGTAACAGTCAACAAGCTTGGCTATGATGATTCTAGGCAAGCCAGGACAACCAAGCTTGCAAAGAAGGCGTCTGTCCCTAATCTATCTTTTGGAGGACAGTCCTATGTAACAGCCTTATTTTCTCAATGAAAAATTCATATGCAGTACTGCCTTCCTGCATTTGAAGGCCTAGGAAAGCAAACAAGTCAGAAAGTCCTATGTACATATTTCTGTTTCCACTAACATCTAAGAGCATGTGATCTTCTACATCTTGTAGACTCTTCTCACTAAGTAAAATTAAATAAAGCTTCTAAATTAGTTGTTATAGGGTGTTTACAATAATTTAGTGGTATCTTGTTAAAATTGGTTTAAGACACAATGTTGAACCTGAAAGCCAGGATCTGATATACTATCATAACAAAGAAACCTTAACCCTCATTTAATGAACATCTACAGGTTCTTTTTACTGGGTGGCATTCCAGATGTTGAATCTGAAGTGCATTTCCTGATGCCATCATTTCACGGTATCCATATCAAAGAATTGGACAACTGTATACAGGGCTTTCAACTACCTCAGTCTCAAAATTATTACATGGCACTAGAACCAACAGCCATGAATCACAGAATGTCATCTGGACACGTTTGAATTCATGAGAGCTGAGAAACGTGGTTATTCCAAGATCCAGTGACAGAGAAAAGAGATGGGGTCAACAACAATATTAAAGCCATTTTCTGGATTTCAGATGTTGCTTCAAGTATTTGGCCTTCAACCATTTTTCTAAACACACACCCACACATGAAGGATGTAGCTGGATTATGTATGCAGTTGGTTCTATTAATAGCTTTTAAAGGAACTTCAAGATACTAATGGTTAGACTACTTTAGCTCCTTACCAATAGTATATAATTGTTCATTTTTCCTCCATATCCTAATCCACATTTGTGTCATAACATTCTCATTGCTGTGACAATGTACTTTAAAAATTCCACTTGAAAGAAGGATTTATTTTGGAGCTCAGTTTGAGAAGATGAAGTCCAAAATGTTTGGGAAGGCATGGCAGGAGTGTGAGGTCACACTGAATATGTAGTTTGTAGTTTGGAAGCAGAAAGAAAAGAATGCTGCCGTTCTGCTAGATTTCTCCTTCTGATGAAATCTGGGACCTCAGCCAGTAGAATAGTGCCAACCACATTCAGCGTGGGTCATCCCACATCATTTATACCTTTCTGGAAGCACCCAAGGGATTCATCCCCTAAAAAGTTTCTTAATCCCACTGAGTTGGCAATAAATATAATGGTTATAGCTAGGCTTTATTTTGAATTTTTACCATAAATAGTCAAAGAAAATGAAGTCAGTATATCCAAGAAATATCTGCATACCCTTATTATTGCATTAGCCAGATTGAACTTATTTTATATGCTCAAAAATGAATAAAACAGTTTATATATATATATGTGTGTGTGTGTGTGTGTGTGTGTGTGTTTATATACACACACAATGAAGTCTTATTCTGTCATAAAGATGAAATTCTATCATTGCAGAAACAAAATGAATGGGATCAAAGCTCATCATTTTAAACATACTAAGTCAGATAAAAATATAGATTCTCATTTGTACTTCACATGGGAACAAAACAAATACAATATTGCCAATCCTGAAATGACCTGAAAATCACACAGGCATCACTAGGGATTAGGGAGCAGTCTGAGGGTGGACAGTGAAGGTAGGAGAGTAGGTGGGTATGAACAGGGCACAAAGTAAGTGTGTTTGGGAATATCATAACAAACTATATTGCAAGGTACAATTAATGTTTGCTAATTAAATGAACATTAACATGGAACACATTCCTTTGCCCTCCATACATGAAGAGCATTCTCCAATGTGTTGTGTGTATCCCACAGACTGCTTGCTTTAAGCTCATGTAATGATTGAATAAAACTTTGTTTGGTGGGGCTGGATAGATGGCTCAGAGGTTAAGAACATTGGTTGTTTTTGCCAAAGACCCAGATTCGAAACCCAGCACCCACACGGCAGCCAACAACTGTCCATAACTCCAATCCCAGGGAATCCGACAGCCTCTTCCGACCTCCGCAGGCATTGCACAACACGAGTGTGCTTACCTACATGCAGGCAATACATGCATACACATAAAATAACAACAACAACAACAACAAAAGTATCTTTTGGTATACCTACCTGTTACTTAAAAGTGAAGGACTGGTCAGATCCATGGTTACAATCACATGAAGAAGACATATATGACTTATTCTATGAAATAACCAATTTATCCCTTTTGTTAGGAAGAAATAAATCAGAACGATCTCTTGAATATACTAAATTTGAAACTTTGCAGAACAGAGAACTTAGGCTTTCTGTCTTCTAGGAAGTTGGCCCTGAGAACAATTAATTTTGGAGATTCCGTTTTTTCATTCTTTCCTTATTTTCCTGGAAGACTGTTCCATGCTGAGAGATTCTGTTCCCTCCTTTCTTCATTTCCATGGATAAAATTTTTGTGACTATTGGTGACTATCCATCTTAGCACAGCATTATATTGATTTTATATAGTTAATGAATTTCTCTCAGATGAGTGGCAGATTTGTCTATAACTATTACATCTTGTGCCCAAGGTATAGTTATTTGTGACACAGAACTCATTGTCAACTTTAATGAGAACTTGTGTGCCTACGTTGGTTTTAAGCTGTGTATTTTAGGCTTTTGTTTGTGATGTTTAGAATGTTAGCTGAGAGTGACTATATATAAGGTCAAAAACAATGGTCTGCCTCTTGAGACATTAAAGGAAGTTCCTGGTCACTGTGTGTCCAAATGCGCTTTGGTGAAACACATTGCTTTAAAAAACAGATATTTATAAAAGAGCCAATAGAATAATGATTTTAATTTTCTGTCAAAAAATTAAAAATAATACCAAATAATCTTTTCGGGGCTGGAGAGATTGCTCAGTGGTTAAGAACGCTGGTTGTTCTTTCAGAAGACCTGGGTTTAATCCCAGCACCCCCACAGCAGTTAACCACTGTCCATAACTCCAGTTCCAGGGGATCCAACAGCCTCTTCTGTCCTCCTCAGGCCTTGGACGACATGGGTGTACTTACCTACATGCAGGCAATACATGCATACACATAAAATAAAAATAATAAATATAAATTTTAAAAAATAACTCAAAACATTTATTTGAAAAATTTACTGCAGGTGAAGAAACTATTTTCTTTGCAACTCAATTTAGGCTTCTCTTCCTATATGTATGCATATTGCAAACTGTCTCAACATACGCTCTGCATGCAGATGCTTGCTATATTGAATTGAATGGATGCTACTTGCTTCATGAATGTCTGGCTAGCTTACACTAAAACTTTCATGTGTTGATGTTTGTTTTAATGTTCTGCCTAAACAGCCATTGATTTCTGTAAACCAAAAGAATTAAAGAGAAATGTTTAAATAGGCATCTGAAATAAAGCACGATTCCTCTGTGCTTATTAGATAAAAATGTCTTCATAAAATTTGTCTTAGTTAGTAAATGGTATGTGCAGTGACTCAAGCCCACATGATGTGCTCTAGGGTAGAAATTTTCTCCTCTCTATGCTGTACCAGTTACATTGTCTCCTCTGAAGTTTCCCATTTATTATTGATGTTAACCGAGGTTAAAAGGCAACATCTAAACTCTATAAGGTCAGCGAAACAAAATTAATGAGGCCAATATAATATTCAGCTTATAAAAAATAAAAACTTACATGCATGTATGTATATATTCATCATTTCAATTTATTCACCAATCAAAACTCTACATACGTTAAAACATGCTATCACAAGGAACTATTGCATGTTTTTATAATTTTTACATGTTTGATCAATTTATCCATAGTGAAATGACAGATTATCCTTATTTTCAACACATGGTGTAAAGACATAAGTAAATCACAGCCCATAAAATATGTTTTTAAAAGGATTGGAAATTAAATAAATAGTTAAGTAATAATCAGCTTGATTTACTTAGAAATAATCATAGTAAACCACAGTGTCCTGAGGGCCTCCTCCAGCCTGGCCTCAAAATGTTGGTAAGATGTTCACTAAACAGCCTCTCTGTGAACAAGCTGGATCCACATCTATTGCACAATAAATTTGGGAAAGATGTATTTTACAGGAGCAGAACTCAGAACATAACTTTGCTTTGCAGAGTTTAATGCCTGCAGTTAAAGTCCTAGTGGTTGTCTTACTGGAATGTTTGTGCACATGCCCTAAGAGATTATTATGCTGAAATGAGAGGTTGTTGGGGGACAGATGAAGCAATTCAGTGAAGTTCGAGTATTGAAATGTGACTTTCTGGGCACAAGACTTTGGAATTCGACCCTATGCATGTTTCAGTATTTCCTCATAAAAGGATTTGGAGGTGTTTGTGAAATTTTATGCACACTGCTATGGAAAAATGTAAAGGTTTTGTGGGTGGTTTAATATATTCCTAATTATTTTAGAAATATCAAGCATGTTATAAACTGAATTCTGTGTTTCCATCTGACATTTGAAAGTCCTATCCTACTTTCTCACACTGTGATTGTGTTTGGCAGAGGCTTCAAAAATATGACTACCATTAAATGAGACCATAGGGGGTGACCCTGAATTTAACATAACTAGTATTTTAAAAACAATATTTGTTTACCTTAATTTCATCTATATCAGTGGTTTGCCTGCACGTAAATTTACCCATATCCCCCAAATGCCCAGATTAGATGGAAGAAGGTGTTTGATTGCTACAGACAATTGCTAGCTGCCATGTGTCTGCTGAGAACAGAACCCAGAAACTGGATCCACTACCAAGTACAGTCAGTGCTCTTAACTGTGGAGCCATCTCTGAAGCTTATATAGCTGGTGATTTTTTATTTTCATTAGAGGAGGTGCCTGGGTGTGTGTGGACTGGGAAAGGGAGGGTGAGGCCTCAGGAGTGGACGTCAGCAAGGCCTGGTGGCGCCAGGAGAAGCAGTTTCTGCTGGCTCCTTGTAGTGACTTCCAATCTCGAGAACTGAAAAGAAATGACTAGGACTGTTTTCACCATCCAGTCTGTATTTTTTTGTTAAGTTACATACACTTTAATCAAACTAACACAAGGAGACTTTGCCTAAACTTGTAATAATAGTTGTGCTTGTATTTTTGTTTAATGTGTGGATATAAGTATTGCAGAGTTCTTAAGAATTTTTAATTTCCTTCAGGGGCTGAAGAGATAACTCAGTGGTTAAGAGCACTGACTGCTCTTACGGAGGCCCTGGGTTCGATTTCTGGCACCCACATGGCAGCTAACAACCATCCATACCTCCAGTTCCAGGGGATCCTATGGCTCTTTCTGATCCCAGTCGGCATCAATGACATGGGTTCACTTACATATGTGCAGGCAATATACTCATATATATAAAATAGAGATAAATCAAATACTAGAAAATAATTTTTTACTTCCATCAAAAATATTTGAATTAAAAAATGTATTATATTTTCTTTCACTTACTGAGGCAATATTTTTTCCTAGTACACAATGTTCACTTTTTGTATTGAAAAGCTGGTAAATAACGCTTTTATGTATGAAAATCACATTATCGGTATACCTCTTCAAGGTTATCTGCAGGTTTCTTAATGGAGGGATTTCAACTCCTTTCTTTTGTGGTGCTTTATAGATTCCAATTAAGTGAAATAGTAGCTCTGACAGAAGCACTGACATCTCTTTTCATTTTAAACGTGTTGATGTGCAATCTCTTTACCGTCATAAGCATAAAAAGAAAATTATGAAGAGGAAAGCACTTGAAAGTAGAATCACTCCATTTCTATTTTATAGTCCTAACTGAAAATAATATTAAAAACGATGGCACAGGGGCAAAGATCTACTAACGAGAACTGAGTTTTTTAAAGTTATATAATAAATATGGTACAGTTTGGAACTGGAGTTTTAATCATATACTTCTCTAATGTTCAGTAGCTTGAAATTAGTTTTAAAAATTATTATTATTATTCTGTCTTTGAAAATAACTGTTATTAACTGATACTAGAAATACATATGTGTATGAAAAACACACACACACACACACACACACACACACACACACACACACATTGCCGAATCTGTTATCCTTGTTACCTTCACCATACAAACTGCCAAGCATGTGCACTTTTACTTTCTGTTTTTTGTTTTTTTTTCAGGTTTTGTAATTTTTGAGATTGATAGGGTCTAGTATTTTCCAGTTTGGCCTCAAATTCACTGTCTAACCAAAGGTGACCTGAACTGCTGGTCCACGTAACTGCCACCATTGCAGTTTTGCATCCCCACACTCAGTGTGCTCTCAGTGTTTTTAAAAATGAAGTCAGGGCCTGAAGAAATGGATCAGCAGCTGAAAGACCGATTGTACCTGCAGAAGACCCAAGTTCAGATCCCAGTACCCAGGGTGTGCAGCTCAAAACTGCCTGTCACTCCAGCCTCAGGAGAGTCAATGCCCTCACGTTGCCTCCACTGGTACCTGCACACATACACACACACACACATGCCGATACATACACTGGTACCTGCACATGTATACACACACATGCTGACACATACACACAAACACATAATTTAAATGTTTTTAAAATAAAATCTTTAAAAGTGAAATAAAGGCTTATAGATATGAACACACAGAGTCACATAAGTGCATAATTAAAACATTGTTTTAAATTAAATATTTAAAAGTGAAGTCAAATATTTCAGTACATCAGACTTTCATTCCTAGAACCCACGGTAGAGGTAGAGAACCAAGCCCCAAGAGTTGTCCTCTGATTTACATTTGTATGCTGTGGGACACACACTTTACATATTTGTATCATACATACTTGCACACACATACATACAGTGACAACAATATTAAATATAGTTAAATTGAAAGATTTTGAAAGTCATTTTTTTCATGAGTTTCTAATGAATGATAGAACCTTGCAAGACACAGTTGACTGTAACACTTATAACACTTCCCCAGAAACTGGAATTTGATTTAGATTTCAGTAACCTGAAAATAATAAAATAATCTTTGCCCAAAACTAGAGAATGCTAAACATTTTTGATACAGTCAATTCTGTGGGAAAGAACAAACACAGTAGAGATCCTAAACTTGGTGAGGAATACAGGATAATCACAGCAAGATTGTTTTGTACAATAATCATGATAATGACGATATCTTATTTTGTGCATCAGAATAGTCACTTTCATATTTGTTTTTAATTTTATTAATGCTGGAGCTGGAGAGATGGCTCAGTGGTCAGGAGCACTGCATGTTCTTGCAGAAGACCTGGGTTTGAATCCCAGCACCCACATGCAGCTTACAACTGTGCATAACTTCAGTTCCAGGGGATCTGACAGCCTCTTCTGTCCTCTGTGGGCATTGAATGACACAGATACACTTACCTACATGCAGGCATAAAACTCATACACATGAAATAAAAATAATAAAATATAAAAAAATTTCCTATCTAAAAAAAATTAATGCTGACAATTCACATTACTGTCTCTGAACATAGTCAATCATAATATAAACTGTTGTAGAAATTGAAATTTTGTTATTTAAGAACTTTCAGAATAGTTTTTCAAATTCACCTATTGTGTCAATATTTGCATTTCCAAATTATAGAGCTATATTTCATTTCAATTAGAAATATTGTCTTTTTAAAAACATACACTTTAAGAGCTAGCTTTTATCTTAGTTAACTGTCTAATGCTGTGATAAAAAACACTCTGATCTAAAACAACTTGAGGAAAAAAGGGTTCGTTTTTCTTACACATCTATGTCAAAGTTCATCATTGAGAAAATTCAGGTGGGCCTCAAGGCAGGAATATGGAAGGAAAGCAGGAACTTAAACAGAGACCAGAGAAGAACGCTACTTATTGGCTTGTCTCCTAGCTTGTGCTTATTATCTTGCTTTCTTACACAATTCATGACCAATTTACCCAATTTGCCTAATTGGTCTGGGCCCTCCAATGTCACTCAACAATCATGAAAATGCCTCAAAGACCTGACCACAGGCCAATCCAAAAAGGAAATTCCCCAACTGAGAGTCTCTATTTCTGGGTGTGTCATGTTGACAACCAAAAACCATCATGACAGCTCTCTGCTTATTTTCATTTTCTCTTGTGAAAAAGCTTTATATCCTATGGAAATAAAATGTAGACTATTAAAAGTGAAGGGTATCTACTGAGAAAATAAAATTGTAGGTATATTTTAATCTCATTAGGTTCTTGATAACTCTTCTATGAATTTCAAAATTTCTCTTAAATGTACATTTTTCTAAACTTGCAATGTAAAGTGGATTTTCTATCCATGTTCTGATCACACCTTCAACATGTTTTACTTTTGTTTTTTGAACTTCTAAATTCTGAGCTGTAAACATAAACTCAATTTAAAATTTAATGATCATTGGAAAATCTTAAAATGATAGAAAAATCTGATACATTGGAACAAAATCAAATATTAACCTATGTAAAACTGAGAAATGTTTAGAAAATGCTAAGTGGCCAGCCAGAATTCTTCTTCATATCCTGTGAGTCTCTGAAGGGATAAAATATTAGAACTTCACTTAATGTGCTAATAAGTTAGGAATTAGCATATAATTAATTGCCTGGAAGACACTGCTATATATCAAAATGTTTGCATATTTTTAGATGTACATCAATATAATCAGTACGGTTCTTAATTGTTATTTAATTTTTCACCATAGGTGAAAATACTGACTTCTTTTATAAATGAATAATCAAACTAGTAACTAGGTCATAATAAGTATTCATAAAAAGGATGTGATTCTAGGTTTTTCTTTTCCTGGATTGGATTTTTTGGTGTTTGTAAATGTCAGTTTCCAGAGCAGTGCACCTCACTGCACTGTTGCCCCACTCTTGTTCCACCATCCTTCAGCATCCTCTTCTGTCCTGACTCCTTCTTTTGCAGTCATGAACACACAGCAGCTGTGACTGCCTGCATGAAGAGAAGGAGATGCAGATAGACAGAATGGTGAAGACATCAAGAAAGGAACAGAAAGAGAGTAAGAACAGAGAGAGAGAAAGAATAGAAGAAGGAAAGAAGGAAGGAAGAGAAGGAGGGAGGAAGGGAGGGAGGAAGGGAGGGAGGAAGGGAGGGAGGGAGGGCATGGAAAGTAGGAAGGAAATAACAATACAAGAAGTGAGGGAGGGAGAAAGAAAGGGTGTTAAAATACAGAGCCTGAAATTAGAGGAATAGATATACTATAATCCATTTAAACTTAGAGCCATGATGTAGTTTTATCAGACTTTGAGTGATACATTCTCTGAAACCTCCATGGTGAAGTCTTAATAATATGTGTCATGGGTTGCTGTTTACTGATGACATGAGCTATCACCATTGTTGCTCTGAGATGAGATGGGAGTACAGGACAAAGCATAGGGAGAAAAGAGCATATGGTAATCCAGAAGAACAGTAGACAGTTGATTGATGACTTACTCTCAGATGACTATTAATGGTATATCCACAAAGCAAAAACAAGGGCTGAAGAGATGGCTCAGGGATTAAGAGCACTGACTGTGCTTGCAGAAGACCCGGGTTTGAATCCCAGCACCCACATGGCCACTAACAACTGTCTGTAACTCCAGTTCCAGGGACTCTGATGGCCTGCTCTGTTCTCCGTGGGCATTGTATGACACGGGTACACTTACCTACATGCAGGCAATACACACGTACACTTAAAAAAATAAACAAATAAAATATTTAAAAAAAAAGCAAAACCAAAAAGAAATTCTGAATCTCCATCTCAAGATACAGATCATCTTGCATTAGATAAGAAGGAAGCAGGAAGCAGAGAAGCACAGTAAGAAACAATGTTACCGCATAGCTACCGAGAGTTCAGCTGAATCTATGGGCCGTAGAGGGCTTCAGTGATGTCTTGAAGGAGTCAAGACTTGTGTTGATATTTGCCATGCAGGAGGGCCTAGGGACAAACTGTTTCAGTTAAAAATATCAATTCATTGTAAGCTTTCCCCAAATACAGAAACTCAAATGACAACATAATTTTCTTGATTCTGTGCTTTGCCTGGTGAGCCTTCTTTCAAGTTCATGTTAAATCATCTGCGTTTGTCCCTAAATGGTCCTCACATTGTGTCCAGGACTTAGATGCTTTCCAACAGCTTTGCTTCTTGAGTCCAACTGGGGACACAAAATACAGATCAAACAGGGAACATTATAAATATTTCTTTTTAAAAAAGAAACTTGAAGTCTGGGCTTCAAAAATATCAAGGCATCTTTTCCACCTTAAACTACTAGTCAGTGGCTCAGGACAGGAAAAGAGAAATAGATCTCCTTTATTTTATATTAATTGCAAATCCTCATAGCAAAAGGCAGGCAGGATTTGGGTGTGGTGCTGTTACAGCCTTCTTTACAAACGTCATGCCTCAGACTGTGAACTTATGCAAAGCAGCTGTCATGAGTTCAAGGCAATTCTGAACAACAGGCTCATCTGTGACTCACAGCATGCAGTTTCTTGATGCCAGGGAAATGAATGTTTTGATCTTGAAGAGATGGATGCTGTATACCAGAGCATCACTGTTCTACTGACTTAACCATCCAGTTTCCCCTTGACTCTAGTTGGATCCCAGCATCTCCCAGATGGAAACAAAATGAAAAGAATGTTGTCGTCTTTTTGGTTATGAGCCTGAGACTTTAACGGCTGCACCAGCTCTCCAGCCCAGTCTACCCTTTGTTTATTACAAATGATGTAACAGACAAGTAAAAGCTAGAAACTGTCCATACCCAATTATGGAACATAAGAGGTTCACCTTCATACCAAATACTTAAAGCATTGATAAGAAAAGCCACAGAATATAGACCAAGACAGGCCAGCCACTGTTACTAACCTTTTCCTAAAGGATGCTGAAAATACTTTGACACTGAATAATGATGTTTAATGGTTAAGTTACAACATGGTAACTATTCTAGCTAAAATATTTTATGAAAACCAAAATTTAAGTACAAGAATTTCTGTTTTGGGAATCTTAACTAAATTTTTTACACAGTAAAGAAAAGAATGCTGTCTTTGGAATAAAGCTTATACACGTCTCTCCTTACACTGTTTTTGGCATTACTATGGAGAACATATGGGAACACATTCTTAGGGTGTTAGAGCAAAGAAGACAGAAGTTAGGATTGAATATTCTGAATTCTATCACTCGGTATATGCACATAGGTTAGAAGACTTGATAAATTAAGGAATCTTAAAAGACTGTTCAGCTGTTTATGTTAAGCCTATGATCAGGAATTCTTCAAACGTAGAACCTTAGTTAATATCCTCAGAATGCCTAAATTATTCATTATACATCAAGGGTCTGGACACAAATTATTGAATCCTCTGGTTTTAGTCTTTAAAGAGCCATCCATTGAGATGTGCACTCATCTTGAGAGTCCCATAATTATTCAAGCCAATCCAAGTTCTCAACAGAGTTCAGTTCCTAACATCATAGGGCTGACTCCCTCAGCTGTGAGATGCCAGCTCTCTCTTTCTTTCTCCGCATATTTTTTGTGACACAACTATATGATTCTCTACTTTCAGTCTAGAATGAACATTTTTGATGTTTCAATCTCTTCTAAGTGCTTTCTTATGTCATAACTATCAAGGCTACCTCATTATTAAAAATAATTTTAATTTTCGAGAATTTCAAACATGAGTATTATATTTTCATCATTTCTACTGCCTCAATTCCTTATCCAACTTCTTTCCTGCCCCCCAACTCCTCTCAATTTCTTGCTTCTGATTATTATTGTTACAAATACATATAAACATTTATAAATGCACTGAGTCTAGTTACAGGTGCTTGTGGATACATGTGTTTTGGGCTGAAAACTTGGGATCAGATCACTTATCAGGGAGCTAATTCTTGGAGGAAACAGACTCTCTATCCCTCACTATCCATTGATTCATCTAGAGGCGGGAGACCCATAAAATTTCCCCCATCCACATTGGTATGTAAAATTGTTTTTTTCATTATGCAGGTCTTGTTAGGCTTCCATATTTTGGAAATTTCATGGGTACATTTTCCTTATCGTATCTAGAAGGCATTCTCTAGCAGCAGGGGTCTTGCTCCTCTGGTTCTTACAACCTTTCTGTGCCCTCTTCCATGATGTTTCTAGACCCTTTGTTGTAAAGGTTGCATTGTAGATGTATCAGTTAGGACTGGGTACCATACAGTCACATATTCTCTGCATTTTGGTCAGTTGTAGACCTTTTTAATAGTTTCCATTTGTTGTAAAATGATACTTCTCTGAGGAGTGATGGGAACTACAATTGTCTGTGAGTATAAGGATATAAATGTAGAATATAGTAAGAAATTTTGTTTGTGTAGGAAAGGGGCACTATTAGGTCCCTCTCTGCGGTCTATACATATATACACACATAGCCTATACATCCATGTGTTCTTGTCTATGATTTCAGTACCATGCATGGATTCTATCCTATTTAGTGGGTTTAAGTTGAACTAGGTAGCTGTTGATTAGTCTTACCCTTGCTCTAAGGAAGGAGTCAAACCCATTAGGGGGTGGGGCTATGGAGATATAAGCCAGGAAAACCATGAGGCTGTGTTCTTGCCAATTTGTGTGGCTGTTGGGAAACCACAGGATTTATGTTTGGTTGTGTACCTTCGAGCACAGCCGTGAATGGGGGAGTTGCCATTTTGGAATAGAGCATGGCGAAGGGTGGAGTGGGCTCTTTCTTGGGGTGAGTTGAGGAATGTGGAACCCACTGGGAAAAGGGGTGGAGCCACTGCCATATTGAGGTCAGGCGAAGCTAAATGAGAGACCAGGGGCCAGAGATGGATGGCATGTGCATTTCAAATATGGAAGAGGAAGAGCCTATAAGAATCTGTATTTTTGTAAGTCACCTCCTCCCAAATGTCATATAATATAAACTATGCAAAAATCTAAGTAGAATGTCTTATGTTGGTTCATCAAACTGAGTCAGGACCAGGAGACCCTGAGTGCAGGGCTGGTCTCCCAGAGGGAAAAGTAAAATTTAGTGAAACAGCCCAGTACTATGTTACATTTGTAGATGAATCACAACTAAGGCTCATGGAACATAGCAGAATAAGTGGTAGAAAGAGGGCTAATGCATCCCTCAACTCTCATCAGTGAGGCTTCCTTATACAGCAGAGTGAGATGTACACAGAAGGCCACACCTGGCCAAGTTTTGAAGAAAGACTGTAGAATGTAGGATGGGACTCCTATATGGAAACTCAACCACCCAAGGCTCAGGGACCATTGCAGAAGAGAGGGTGGAAAGATTGTAAGATCCAGGCCTGGTTCATGAACACAGTGAGGTGAAGGCATCCAGGCCACAGGAGGCTTGCTCATGTGAGCCTGTAGTGGTTGTGGCATCAAGCACAGGACCCATATCAGGTCACTTAAACAAGGCCCAAAGGAGAGGAGATAATAGGTGGCAGGCTGGCCCTACACTGAGAATTATTTGAGACTGTTGTTGGGTGAGGTGTAATGTGACATAGGATGACTGGATGGGCTGAACATACTCCAGTGGACACATTTACACTAAAGGACATTTGGGTAAAAACGCCTAAATGAATAGGACTTAGTATGTATGGTGGAGTGAATGGGGTTTGGTCAGGTGATGGGGGAGGCATGGAAGTGGGGAGCACCTGGATTTAATTGGGAACTTATGTATGAAATTTAGAAAGCTCAATAAAAATATTTTAAAAAATGCATACTGAAGTATTTCTCCCAAATTTTACCCTCAAAAAAACATGAATTAGAGGAAAAACAAGTACAAAGACAAACAACCCAAAACTTCAAAAGGAAGATGACATGCTTAAACTTGTTGAAGAAACACTAAATGACAAAGAACATGCATGCATTTAATCCTTAGGGATATCAGATAATAGCTACCATTTCTGTCCTGAATATCTTGTTTGAATTTTTGTGTGGTATGTTTGTGAGTGCCTGAGTGAGTGAGTGAGTGTGTGTGTGTGTGTGTGTGTGTGTGTGTGTCTGTGTATATATGTACCTGTGGATATGTTCACATGCCCAGGCAATTATGCATGCACAGTTTTGTATATACAGACTAGAGGTAGACATTAGGTGTCTTCCTCAGTCATGTTACCCTCCTTTTTATGCGACACAGTTTTCACTGAACCTAAATCTCGCCAGTTAGGCTAGGTTTGCTGGGTCATGAGCTGCAGAGGTCTCTGTCTCCCCAGCACTGGGATTATAGATGCACTCTGCCATATCCAGTATTCAGGTGGGTGCTGGGGTTACAAACTCAGGTTTTTATGTTTTCCAAACTGAACCTTGAGCTGCATATTTTTTAGTATGTTCAATGTCCATAGGAACTTTCCATGTAATTGTTTTCCTAGTCTCTATGCACAGTGGAATTAGAAGCATACTGTCTGAAAGAAAACACCTTTATGTTCCAGACTCAGAAAAATTTTCATTAAGAGTGTTACAAGAATCAGTCAAAACTGACCATCCAGCTCTTAGCTTGGAAAACTGTATTTAAAGCAAATCACTTTCCCAAAGTAACAAACTACCAAAAACACAAATCCAGGTCCTGTGACTATTTTTCCTAATACTTCTTAATGAGTGTTATAGACTGTATCACGATCTGGATCAACTAGGGAGAGTCTATTAATAGATTTTTAATTTTTAAAAAATTTTGTTTATTTCATAAAATAGTTTGTAATCAAATTTAGGCCCCTCCCCCACCCATTCTCCCCTCCCCCCACCACTGGATTGCATATATTCTGCCATACATGTTAAGTACTATCCAGTGAAGCATTTGTACCTAAATATCCTTCAGTGCAAACTTTTCCACTGGAATCTAGTCAGCTTATCTAGAGATTGTAAGGAAGGCATGTGCTCCCTCTCCCAGTAGCAATTGGTCTCCAGTAGTTCTGAGTCTAGGGCCTACCTGCCACCCATTTCTCCCCTCCCCTGTGGGCCCTTGTTTAAATGAGCTGGCATGGGTCCTGTGCTGGAGGCACAAGCTTCCTGAAAGCCTCTGCTTCCCTGTGTTCATGAACCATCCCTGGTTCTTAGAATCTTTCCATCTCTGTCTTCCACAATGATCCCTGAACTGTGGGTGGGTGAGGTTTGATGTAGGAGTTCTATCCAGGGATTAACATTTTGTAGTATCTTATTCTTTAAAACTTGGCAGTTGTGGTCTTCTGTGTGTATCACACTCTATCGTATAAGGAAGCTTCATTGGTGAAAGTTGAGGGATGTATGAGTTTTCTCCCTAACCTTTGTTCTCTAATGGTCCATGAACCTTAGGTGTAGAAGTTCAACTGTAGATATGTCACCTAGGACTGGGTATCTCTCAGATATATATTCTGTGTCTGACCAGTTGTGGAATTCTGCAGTAGCCTACATCCATTGCAAAAAGAAGTGTCTTTGATGAGTGGTGTATGGCATACTTGTCTATAAATATAAGGATCCATATTTAGCATATGGTAAGAAATTCCATTTGTCTAGAAATGTAACAGAGATGGGGTTTTCTCTGGAATCTATGACTTCTCCAGCCACATGTATTTGATTGAGTTTATAGTGCCACCCATGAGTTCACTCCTATTGTGAGGGTGTTAGACCCAATTAGAGAGCTGTTGATGCCCCCAGATAACAGTGCCACTATGGTGCCAACAGAGGTAGTTTGCTGGTCATTATGGTTATTAGGCTTTACAACTGGCTTGGACCATTGATTGATTTTCTCCCTTGACACTTTGAACGGTGTCATCTAGTATTATTATGAGTGCTAAACTTGGGTTAGAAGGTTTCCAAATCAGTTCCTGCTCCATTGCTCCAAGTCCTGTATCTGAAGCGTGTCCTGTCTTCAGCAGTAGAGTCTTATCTACTAGTTTTGGGAGATAGCCAGGAGATTTGCCAATAATGTACTATTTTGGGAGTCTCCTGGACCACCTTCACCAACCACTCAAAGGGAGGTCTCTTCTGTCTGTCACTGTGTTGCTTGTCAAACAACTCTTAAGTATACATATGCAATAATGTTTGGACACTATATGTGCATTTCTCATGGAGTTTGGGGAGCATCCTTTCCCTCTGGGTTGCTAGGCCCCTGAGATTCATTCATCTCTACTCTTTTTCCTCCCCTCCGAACTCTGTTCTCCTTCCCCAGTTTCAACGTCCCCATTATCCCCACCTCCCTGCAATAACACCCGCCTCCCACCATCTCTCTCCCCCGCCACACAAACCTTGTGGTTCCTTAAGTGTCTCTCCAATTGGAACACTCCCATGTTCCCCACCTCTCCCCAGTAACATCTGTTCCCTAGTACCCCCCTTTCATGTTCTTTCTTTTCCTTCACCTCAGTGTGCCCTTTCCATTTTCCTGGCTCCTGGTGTTATATTAGAATATATACTCACATAGAAGGGATTGGTGCTGCAATCTGCAAATGAGGGAGACCACATCTTGCTTGCTTTCCTGTGTTTGTGTTATTTCATTTAGTATAAGATTCTCTTGTTCCATCAATTTACCTGTAAATTTCATAACTTAATCTTTCCTTACTGCTGAGTAGAACTCCATTGTGTAATATTTTTATGTCTATCACAGATGCTTTTCCAAGTGTGTGATTATAATTGAAGCAAATCAATACCAACTCTGGCACTTGGCACCTCATGTTTGACCTAGAAAATATTTCCTTTCGATTTTTTCATCTAAGAAAGCTGAACAAATTTCCCTTCATCTATAAGAGAGACCCACATGTATAAGTTTCACATATTAAGAATAGTGAACACTCTCATGGTTGGTCCACTGGAATCTTGATTCATTTTATAACACACAGAACACAGCAATATTTTATACACTTGAAGGCAGTTATTTATCTGGATTATTGGACAGAATAAAAAATTGTAAGTGATACTGTATTCATATGCAAAGCATATATCAAAATTTCATATATTTACTCCATTATTAAATGCTCAGTGGTTTCCTAGGCTTTGGTCATGTCCAATCCTTCCCTTGACAGCATGGCCCATCTGCTGCCCCCTGAGGAGAAAAGCATACAAGAGCTGGTACGTACACTGAGCTACACACATTATTTGTATCCGCTGCCCCAATGTATAGAATAGATTGTCCCTACGGATTGTAGCTCTGAGTAGGGCTAGAGTTACAACGTTTGTGCTGGGTTCACAATGCAGTGTTCTAGATGTCCTTGACATTAGATGTTAAAAAGCATCAAATCTTTATATTCTGGGGGTCTGCAAAAAATGGATTCACTGTTTAATAACATTCATGAGATACAGAAGAGAGAAATCAAATAGAATTTTTGAATGAGGAAACATTATGATTTATAACCCAGCTTCATTTTAAAAGTGGCAGAGTTGCTCTGAGTGTCTAGGAGAGATGGAAAGCCTGACAGTGGCAACCAATGGCAATTCAATTGTCTATCATGCGTGGATTTTTATCTGATGTTTCAAAATATAAAATTAGCTGTATGAAGCAGCAGGTCATTTTTAAAAACAGCCTGTCACTTAGAGCAGTAGACCAAGCACAAGCAATCTATGCAGGTGCTCAGAGCAGATTCGTGTGTAGCTCTACCTTGCGCTTTGGGATATGTTCCAAATTCCCTGTGAACCTGCAAAATTAAACATAATGCAAACCTTACATTCTGTGATTACTCTCATAAAGACATAGTAGTGTCAAAGCTAAAGCTTTTTTGCTTTTTAAAATATTTTATTTATTATTTTTGTTTTGTGTGTATGAGTGTATTGCCTGCATGTATGTGAATGCACCCCTGTCATGCAATGTCGCGGAAGTCAGAAGAGGGTTTCGGATTCCCCTGGAACTGGAGTTAAGGACAGTTCATAGCCACCATGTGGGTGCTGGGAATTGAACCCAGGTCCTCTGCAAGAGCAGTCAGTGCTTTTAACTGCCAGGCCATCTCTACAGCCCCCAAAGCTAAAGTTTTTAATTACACACAGTAAAACATTAACAACTATAAATACTAAAGTGAAAACAATAGCAATCACTCATAGAAGTTGTATAAATGCATCATTCCTCTCAGAAGAGCTTATTATCTGGTGCTTACCTCTCCTCTCATGATGAGGTGGTGTAATGCTCACATGAGGAAATGTCATGAGAGGGATGATGCAGCCATTGAGATGTACAGTTAGACTACTTCTAAGGGCCACTTGAACCCTAGCACCACAACAGTTTGAGAACCTTTCTTGCTTCTATATGACTACTGCCAAGCAGTAACCACAGCATGAAGCAATTGTCCACAGAGAAGACTCATATTCCAGAAGGGGCTCGGTTCACTACAGCATGCAGATTTAGAATGACCTGGAAGGTGAAACTCATGAACTGTTGATTTCTGGGACTTTTTCATTACATATTTTCAGACCTCAGTTGACTAAGAGTAATGAAAATTATAGAAAGCAAACCACAGGTAAAGGAATGGTATGATGATGTCTGTAACTTTCTATAGCTTTCCTGGCCTTGGAATGACATATGTAACCTAAAGGCTATTTACCATCTTCAGTTAATAGAGAAGAAAGATATATGGACCTTTCTGTGATGTTTCACATAGCCAGAAGAGATCATTACAGTCATAGATGACTCATCCAGAGAGATCAGATTGGCCCTAGACGAGCAGTCCAGAAAGATGGTAATGTGAGATGCTATTGTAGTGAGCACTTATGGGAAATAAACTTAATTTGGAGGAATAACAAATGCCTAGGAGACTTTGGAATTATAACTTTTGGACTGGACAGCCAGTCACAGGCCCATCAGAAGCTCATAAGAATTTCCACAAAAGAGGTCAAAATAAACAGGTCAATATGTGAAATCTTCCTTAGGAAGAAAAACAAACTCATTCTCAGGCTTACATGGGCTCATGCATTGAGCTCAGTTACAAATGTAAATGTGAACTATTGATGTTATAGAAAAACTGCTTTATATCAACCGAAATAATTTTCTTTCTGATTCTGCTAAGAGACCAAAATTAGAAAGGCAATAGTTAACACAGATATATGTTACATTAAATAAATTATACTCCAGAGTTCCAGATTTAAATGGACACAATCATTGTTTTATTAACTGAACTTTGAAATTGCCTATATTATTATTATTATTATCATCATCATCATTATTATTATCTCTTCCTATCAAAGAAATAATAGAGGTGCTATGTAATTTAAGGTACCAGATATCAAACAGGAATTTTGGTCAGCTTACTGAATGAGTATAATTCAATGGACTCTCTGGAGAGCTCACATAAATTTCTCATATTTAATAATAGACAGTGAAAATATATGACCAAGATAAGAGTCAGTTAGGTTAGTTGATATGGTTTATTGCAGCATATTTCACTTTGGAAACGAAGAAAAAAACCTCTTTCCCTAAGGACTTTGCAGACAATAGTAGATGTGACCTTATCCATTTCAGACTAAAATTCTTTGGATGAAGAGGCTGGAATAGCTCCATCATGCTCATTAAATACATATAACCAACCTTTGCCGCAAAGGCTCATGTAGTAATTCTGAAAGTGCTTTTGTAATCACTGGAAGTATTTGTGCATCTTTTGTAGAAAGCAAAAATATGTTGTTATATTAAATGTTAGTGAACTGCTGTGCCTGATTCACCTCAAAATTGGGTAATTTATTTCACTATTCTTACATTGATATATGTGAGAGAAATGTATTTTGTTTGTAAAAATTGTAGCTTACTCGTGTGGTTCGGACATAGCATACTAATGATTTTAATGTACTGTATTCATGAGTATTGTTTAAATCATTTAGAAGAGTTCACTGATTATAATTCCCCTTGCTCAGTTTGGCTTTGAAAAGCTTTATGTGGCTATTGAAGATTACACTGAAAAACACTTTTTAAATGATTAATAAAACTGCATTAACTGTGTTTAAAATGTGACTGAGAGCTTAGTCCTTTCAGTCAGTTAACAGAATATTAATGTTTTACCTAGGAAATGCCCTAGAATTCTGAATAGATTCCTGCAATTTACTAAATGAAAACAGGTTTTAATGTTTCTTATTGTTACAAAGTACCACAAGTTTTAATTCAAAAACCTTACTTCTAGTATTTTTGAGGCACAAAATAGTTCTTATATTGACAATAGACATTAATTCCAAATACTTGATAATCCTAAGAAAAAAGAAGCTCTTGATCGGCCCTCGCTGCGCAGTGGATTCCGCGTGTTCAGTTTTTTGTTTTCCAGTCTCTTCCCTTGACAGCTAACCCAGCATCCTCGTGGTTTCTGTCCCGGATAGTGGCAGTCCCACACCTGACAGATTGACCTCACTGAGTTTCTATGTCTTCCTCTTCCTTTGCGTTCTGCGACCTAAAAGTCACCCTCTCAGCTAACTTTTCTCTGCTTCCTGCTTTGGAATGGTTCATAACGGGGCAACAAAATGGTCTCCATGAGAACACTTGCTAATCTCTAGGTAGTTTCTGCTAAATTCTATGTTTCTGTCTAAGGAAGGAAAATTTTATGAAATGGAGCCCTTGTCTATCTTTTTCAAGACTGTGTTTCTAAAAGATCACTGGGTACTGGGTTATGCCATAGTCCACAGATAAAATTAATTAGCTGCTCTTAACCTTTCCCTGCTTTACAATTCATTTTCTGATTTCAAACATTAGTCAGGGGACTGTGTTTTATTGTGTTTGAAATGGGAACATTAATTGGTATTATTAAATAACAAATTTTAAATAATTTGAAGTTAAGTTAAACTTTGGTTAAACAAAGGAGAGAACTACCCACCTAGTTAGAACCCAGAGATGAACAATCTTATCTCGCCTCAGCAGAGGTATTTAATCTCTAAAGTAAGACACATTGAACAACTGTCAAACAGAATATGTTTTCGTGCCATTCTAGCTTTGGAAAATGCACATACAAATATTCAATCTGTGAAGTATAATTAATCTGTTTTATTGTTAATAAATAATAAAATTAAATATGTTTATTACTCGTAAAATTCCATCTTATTATATATGTTCATGCAGAGACTTTCTTTAAATTGCTATGTATTTGTACACTTTGTGATTTTATTTAATGATGAGTCAAACACAGTTACATTCTATAGGTCTAGTTCCTGGGAAAGAGTAATATTCCAAGCCATCCATGTGTACATTTGATAATAAAATACAAGAAAGCATGAACAAATTATTTGAATGAGGATCAAATGCTCTGTACCCTGTAATCTCTTTATACTTAAACTCTTACTATATAGAAGTTTCTAGAAGTAATTTTTATATAAAATTTAAGTTCTTTACCTCATTTTAAAACCCCAAATAATGATTACATAAATGATTCATTATCGTTATTTCTTTTATTGCAAGAATTAGATTATAAGTGCCACACAATACTTTCTAAAAGTCCATTTACTATGTATACACAACAAAATTTTGGAAGCAATATCAGTCAAAGCACCACTGCCTCCTTCCCTCATAAATGTTAGTAACATTGGAAAATGTCATAGATGGCAAATTGACTTCAACAAGCTCAAAAAATCTTGGTCTTCAAGAATAACTGTCTGCTTCATGGCCACATTTCCCTAGACGCTCTGCCTGATCTGTATCTTAAGGACTCTCTAGATGAACCCCAAATGCATTTTTTGATCTTTTTGAGACAGGGTCTCCCTGTAACCCCAGATGTCATGTTATTTCACATATATGAAGTAAGTATATTTCATATATGTGAAATAACAAGACATGAAATATATCTTATTTCACATGTATGGGTTGTCTATTCACATCTGATGGAGCACAGTAGGGGTGTGTGCATCATGCTTGTGTGTGTGTGTGTGTCTGTGTGTGCATGAACATATTTCTGATTGTGATATATCTTTTAGTAATTGAGACACACACACACACACACAAAAAAAAAACATAGAATGGACAAGTTTTAAAAGTATGTTTAGATTTTCTCCTCCTCTCCCCAATGAAGGTGGCCTGGTGGAAGTCAGGTTTTCTTTATCTTAACGGAAGCAGAGATGATAACAAAATCAGATGTGTTATTACAATTCATCTTCATAGTGTAGTTAGAGTGGAACACATTCATGAGGAATAAACATAATTATCACATGGTTATGGGTTTGGCTATTGTCCTGCAATTTTTGCCAGACTAGTTAAAGTTGTAAGGTATGATTTATAAAAATTATATATCTTATTTTTCTTACAGAAAAATAAAATGCAAGAGAGTTTGGTGGCTGATGAATAAAGAAAGAATAGAAGAGTAAATTCATAAATTATGTATTTCTATGTGAAACATACAGTGACCTGAATATGGGCGTCCCATTTGTAGGTCAGCACTCCTCAGCCTTATTTTCTGCACATAAACCAGTTGTGTGTATCTGTGTTAATCACCAGCTACTGCAAGAAGATACGCTTCTCTTCTGAGAGAGTCACTAATCTATGGATAAAGCAATGGAGTTATTGGTAAGCTTAATACTATATTCATTTAGCAGGATAATAGTTTTAGATTCTCATCTCTGGCCTGTGACCTGTCTAGCCACAGGTTCTTGACCCTGACTGATAACAGTGCCAGCTATGGGCTATGTCTTGTGGAGATGGCCTTAAATCCAGTCAGAAGGTGGCCGGTTACTCATGTATAGTCACTTCAACAATAGGGCCTTATCATCAGGTCTGACAGGTAACAAAAGTCACCACAATAGCCAGTATTGTTTGAGATTCTATGGTATACTCCCCACCCCCCCAAAAGTCAGCAATTCCAAAATAGGTATTTAATTCCTAACACTTTTTATTGAGCTTCTGTACATTTACCTGTGGTGTTTTCTAATGACTTTGAACTCCCTTTACAGGGAACTACATAGATACTCCAATTATATTATATACTTTAATATTTTATTTATTGTTTCTATTTTTTGCATATGAGTGTAATGCCTCCATGTATGTAAGTATATTCCTGCCCTGCAAAGCCTGTGGAGGTCAGAAGAGGGCGTCAGATCCCCTGGAATTGGAGTTCAGATGATCGTTAGCTGCCATGCGGGGGCTGGGAATCGAACCCGCTTACTCTACAAGAGCAGCCAGTGCTATTAACTCTGATCCATCTCTCCAGCCCCAAATGTATGTACATATTTTAAGAAGCTTCTGTAGTGGAAGGTTTCCATATAACATTTTTAACTGAATTTTTCAAATTTCATACAATATATTTTATTGATATAGTGACACCTTTCCCTACCTTTACTACCTTTATGGACCCCTCCCCCACCAGATTGCATGTATGGTAGGTAACAGCATGCAATTAGAATTATACAAGCTCAAGCTAGACACAATTCCACCATAGAAGTGGGGCAGTGGGTCGGAAGCCCTAACTGTAGTGGAGAAACTATCAGCAACTGATAACTGCTGGGCAAAGGAGAGTAGATTTTCTTTAAGGGTGTGACCACCAGGCTTCAGTGGATGGATGCACACTGAAGCACATTTGGGGGCACAGACTTGACTCCATAGGCCTTACTAAATATAACAGAGTCCATATGACTTATTCAAAAAGCCTTTAGTGTTAATTAACTCTCCACTTCCTCCCTGCTCTACCCTGCCCTCCCATTCCCTGCCCTCTTTAGCCCCTCTTATTTTAGTGTTCCCCTTTCCTCCTTTCATCCCAGCATTCTATCTTCCTTCTTATCATCCCCATTCCCCTTGTACCTTGTTAGTTTCCTGACGTCTATGGATTTTTCAACTGAAGCACTGCTATATAGAGGCAAAGCCAGCATCTACTTATGAGACAGAACTTAGATTTGTTTTCTGGGTCTGGGCTACCCTAGAATCATTCTTTTCTTTTTGCTTTGGCAATGCACCTGAAAAAAGCAAATTAAGATGAAAGGGTTAATTTTAGTTCATGGTTTAAGTAAATACAGTCTCTGATGATAGGAAAACATGTCAGTGTGGAGTGAGGTAACTGTTTTAAACAAGTTCACAGAAAGCAAACAAAGAAGTAATGTCTTAATATTCACTGATGTATTATTTTAGAGTAGGGGTATAGAAATAGTGAAAGGAGAATATAAACTTAGGGAATTAAAAAAGAAACTGAATCACAACATTCTTACCCACATAGCCACATAAATGAGACACATTGAAATCAAAGTCTCAACAGGAAGAACTCAGTGTTTTATGAAGACCATACACCTAAGTGGCATTTAGGTCAAATGGCCTTTTTCTAAGGTTAATGTCAGAAAATGAGGTGAACTTTACAGTACTGGTGGAGGACACACTTCTGGCTAGAGTCAATACTGATTAACCCCTGTGAATTTCTGGCCAACTAGGATTGAAGGTATTAGAAATGACTTCACAATGTGTTCATAAGGTCATTTTTAAATGTTATGTTTTATGTATTTAATATTTCTCCTTTTCTTATGTGAACTTTTTCTGTGCTTATTTTGTGTGTGCTGGTTTTACTTTTGATGAAAGAAAAAGTCAGAGTCTATTTTTACATATGCTGATTACACCTAATACACAATAAAATTCTAAATACTTTGGTTATCATAAAAGTTATTGCCTTGTTTCATGGATTGCCATTACAGATAGCAATTACTTTTTGTAAGTCTGACTTTTATCATGTCAGGCTGATGTCTTGGAGTGTTTCTTCTGTATTTAAGGTAGCTGCAGACTGAGGATCAGATTTCCACTTCCACCTATGATGTGACTGTTGTCTGTTTGTATCGTGTGTACATTACTATCTGGAAATAGGTACTAAACCTTAAATTTTCATGTCAGAATTTTTCAGGAATTTGAAATTTCAAAAATTTTATGTAAGGAATTCTTCAGGAATCAAACATTTCAAAATGAAGAAAGGTAAAATAAAAACATGTTAAAAGTGGTCACTCGTGAATGTTTCTAAAGCTCTCAGCTGCCTGCTCTGAAGTGTGTCATATCTTTAAAACTATAATGGGAAATATGGTAAAGTTTCCAGAAAAATCTGTAAGATAAAAGTGCCATCAGCAAAAGAAAAATGTGTCAGTGACTTAATATTTACAAAATGCCTATAAGACAAGGGAGTAACTTCCTCATCCTATACAGAATTCTTATAAATCAACAATGAAACATCCCTTGGCCTCATTTAAAAAATAATCAAGTATATGGATGCTCAAATCAAAGAAATAACAAATTTCATTCAGTAAACCCACTAAGATAAGACAAATTAATCTAGTGGCAAGGATTCATAACTTTTATACCTGTAAGTGTGCACAGAAGTAGAAACTAACAAAGTATCAGTGGATTGAAAGGCAAATTGGCAAAATCTCCGAAGAGAAAGAAGGTAAATACTATCAAGGCCATGACTTAGGACTGCTACTCAGAATTTAGTCAACTGATTAATATTAGACCTCTCCATAAATCACCTACCCTTTACTATCTGTTACTTGCTGCAGCTTCATCTGAAACAAACACAGCAGAAATTATTTAAATGGGGTTACCATTTAAATAATTGACATACATGCTTTTATACTATACATGATACACTAACATATTAGTTACATATAAATGTACAAATAATATATTTACATGTTTTATATATATGCTGTACAAACAATTTTATATACCTATTGAATTAACATAAAATTTAATAATTAATCCAAAAGGGAGGATCTATTTAACTTTACCAATATCAGATTTAAATTGGATTCCTCTACATTTAAATAGTGATCTATTATTTTTTACATTTGGGAATTGTTTTTTCTTTAGATTTACTTATTATAACATATGTGTATGTGTGTATGTCTGCATGTTACTATGTAAGAATGCATGGGGGCATTCAGAGACCAGAAGAGGGTGTCAGATTCCATGGAGTTGGAGTTATAGGTAGTTGTGAGTCACCCAACATGGGTGCTGGGAACCAAAGCCAGGTTATCTGCAAAAGCAGCAAGTAGTCTTAACCATTGAGCCATATCTTTATCCCAGGAAATACATTCTAAATCTACAATTGGATGTAAACATAGCAATTTAAAATTTAAAAACTTAACTATGGAAACACAAGCCCTGCTTACGATGCATGGACTGTAAACACAAAGAAGTTCTGAGTAAACAAAATAAACATATCTGGCACATATAGCAGGTTAGCAGCCATAAAATTTAATAAGAGGAAAATGAAACACTTTTCACAAAGGAGAGAATTGCAACAGATGAAAATCACAGGCCCCCATGTCAAAACTACTTGGCTTCATTATTTTTATGAAAGACTCATTAAATGAAAGATAAGGTGGCTACCATTAGCACAAAAGTTAAGCTAGATTAGAAAATGTCAACACAGCTCTGGTTACAGTGGAAGAGGGAGGCCTGGAAATGGTACGATTTGTCTTAGACTGAGTGTGTTGTATGTGAGTGTGTGTGTGTGTGTGTGTGTGTGTGTGTGTGCTCCTCTGAGGGGATTTGAATATATATGTGTGTCTGTGTGCAGTGGTGTGTGCTTCTCTATGTGGATGTGTGGATGTGAGCCTGCTCATGAGTGTGTATGTTTGTGTGTGTTTGTGTGTCTATGCAAGTGTGTGTGTATGTGTGTGTGCTGTAGGCTTGGACTTCTCTTCGTTGATGTAAGGTTTTGTAACAGTACCTGGTACGTACTAATTGTTTAATTAAATGCCCAATGTGGTTATCTAAGTCTAAGTCTTCACATTATATAAGGTTATAATTTTATTGAAAAGCAATACTCAATGTTTATATATATTCAATATACAATGTTATTGACCATAGAAAACTACTGTATTCAAATGACCTGTGATATGGGGAATTTTTGTAAATATTAAATACAACCACAAATCATATTTACAATAAAATATTTTAATGTCATTGGAAAAATTATCCATTGCATAACATTACGTGATATCTTCCAGGATAATCGAAAATGTGAAAGTATGCAAGAAAGTAAATTGTGAATAACTTCATAAGCATTCCCAAGTGAGCAGCCCTAAACACTGCACCACCTGAGCACCACCAAATGAGCTCAATTCATTTTATATATTTATAGCTTTATAAATGTATGTATGTATATGTAAAAATAATAAAGAAGAGGGAAGAATTTGTGAGGGTGTGGGGGATATGTGGGGATTTGGAGAGGGACTGGGAGACTGGAAATAATGCCAATACAACATGAAATTCTCAAAAAGTAAATAAAATAAAAACTTAAACCAAAATATATATGTAAATCATTAGAGGTGGGTTCTCATAGGACAGACCATATTTTAGGAAAATGTTCTTAATTAAAATAGTCTAAAGGAAACAAATGAAGCTCTATTACTAACTGGAGCACTTAGTACCTTCAGCTCACCATGTCTCCAAATGCAGAAGGTAAAAATGTCTTTCGTAAGATGACTTATTAGAAATGCATCTGAGATGCTGCCAACCCCTTTTCACAGAATGACAGTAGAGTGCATATTGATGACATGTATGTGCACACATCTGAATTAAAATATCCACGTTGTTCTTGTAAAACTGCTGCAGCTGATGTGGAACTACTTAAAATTTCTAAACAATTAAAAATAGAACTGCTGCGTAACCCAGTAACAATAATATAAATGTATTATATAAATAGTTAATTATAATTATACAGATAATTATAAATACACAAACATATAATTAATTATACATATATGATGATTGCCTCCTGTGTCATTGTGTGAATTATAACAGAGAATTCACCCCTTAGTTTTTGTCAAATTGGTGCAATCTTAGACATACCTAGGGACAAGGTATCTCATTGCAGGAATGGTCTCCATCCATTCCTATGGTCAGGTCTGTGTAGAATTCTCTTGATTTCTACTAGATGCAGGAGGGCCCAGCCCACTGTAAGAGTTGCCACCCGAGGGCAGGTGGACCTGGGCTATATAAGAATGGCAGCTGAGCAAGCCAATCAGTAACGTTCCTCCAGGGTTTCTGCTTCAGTTCCTGCCCTGTTTAAGGTTTACTCACTGATGGATTCTGACCTAGGAGTTGTAAGAGGAAATATCCCTTTCCTCCCTCCATTGCCTTGTTGTTGTTGTTGTTGTTGTTTCTTCTTGTTTTGTGTCATTTTGTTTTGACACAGAGACTCCGCATAGCTCCAATTCCCTGGAACTCATCAGACTGGCCTCAGTCTTGTAGAGATCCACCTACCTCTGATGAATGCTAGGATTAATAATGTGTGCCACCATGCCTTGCCTCAAATTGCATTTGGTAGTGATATTCATCACAACACGCAATGTATAGAAACAACTGAGCCCATGATATCAATTATGAGAGAATAAGTAAAGAAAATTCTGTACTTAAGAAAATGAAGCATTTAGGATGAAAGAACTCTTTCAGTTGCTACAAAGTGCACAGACTTGTAAGCAAAATATGCCAGCCACAGAAGGATAAACACTACTATGTATTACTTTTATGATGAATCTGAAAATTTCCACACTTCAGTAAGTAGGAAAAAGAGTGGGGCTGTCATGGGCAGAGAGAGGGGAAAGAGGGAGATGCAATTCAATGGGTATGATATTTCAGCTTCACCAGGGAAGTTACAGAGATGTGCTGACAACAGTGGGCTCACACTTTATGAAAGAGTATTGATTAACTTAAAATTGGTGAAAAATTTAAATGTCATTTTGAGTTGTCTTACAACAGCAAAAGACAACAAACACAGGAAGCCTTGGGAGAGGCTGGATATGTTGACCACCTTCACTGTGATTATGTGTTTGTGTGTGTGTGTGTGTGTGTGTGTGTGTGTGTGTGTACATGCCCACATGCTCCTCTCACCTCCTCAAACTGTGCAGAAGAGATATGAAGCTTATGTAGCCTTGTAGATCAATTCTTTGCAAAAATAAATCTGTAAAAACAGAGCCAAAATCATTTCCCACTTAAATTTTATTATTATAGCATTTACAAATTTGAACCTGTGGTGGTAAAAGTGAATTGCTGAAATGATACATGAAATCACCTCAGTTTGGGTGGCTACAACGAGGCCGTTTCCTGCTCCATATTGTGTGTGAGCCTTAGCTGCCTCTTGAGATGGAACCTGATCACATGAGGGCCAGTAATGTTTGCCCCTGGGTCTTGGGGACACCATTCTTTTTTCTCATCATGAAAGGTCATTCAGGGATTGCGAAGGTGACTTGATGATTTTGAGTATTTTCTGTTTTTTTCAGAGAAGCAGAGTTAATTCCCAACAGTCATGTCGGGGTGAGTGAACTCGAGGATCCAACATCCATTTCTGGCCTCCGAATATATAACATCTGTATATGTGGGCATACTCATAAACATACACACACACACACACACACACACACACACACATACATAAATGAGAGAGAGAGAGAGAGAGAGAGAGAGAGAAGAGAGAAATAAAAATAAGGGGCTGGAGAGAAGGTTCAGTGGTTAAGAACACTGGTTGTTCTTGCAGAAGACCCAGGTTTGAATTCCAGCACCCACATGGCAGCCAACAACCATCCGTAACTCCAGTCCCAGGGGATCTAACAGCCTCTTCTGTCCTCCGCGGGCATTGCATGACACGGGTGTACTTACCTATGTGCAGGCAATACACGCAGTCACATAAAATAAAAATAATAAATAAAATTTTAAAAATAAAAGTGAAATCTTTGAGGAGTATATTCACATTTATTGACTATGAACACTGTGTCATTTGATAGTTTGTCTTTAATATTTTGCTTTTAAAAGGCTTAACATTATATTTACCAGATAGCTTTCTTATGTATTTTTGAAGTATAATATAATTTGGTGTATGTTTAAAATATACAGTAAACTTTACATCAGGCTACATATTACATCCACCATCAATCTTTGAAATAGCCATTAAACCGTAATTATACCCTAGATTTTTTTGGCATTTCATATTTGCTTGGTTTTAAGTCTCACGCTGGAGTCCATGCTCTCTTGGTGTTTGCTATATTGCACAGGCTGCTCTGGCCTTGATCTCAGCACACTCCTGCATCAGTCCCCCAAATGTTAGGATTGCAGGTATGAGCCAGCATGCAGACACACAAGCTTTTTGCCCTTACTGCCTGTGTTCAGCTTAGACTTTCCCTGATTCTTCACTCTATAGGAATTTCCTGTTCCTGTTGCTCTTCAAGATGACTGATAGATAAATGATCAGGGCGTTAATATATTATTAGAGTGATGAGTTCCAGAGTCCATTCAGGTATTCGTTCCTGCTTTCTCCGTTCTTCTGAGTTACAGTAACGTAATATGTTCATGAGAATTCTCATTCCTATTGCAACAGCTTCTGTGATTGGTGATCCATGTTTAAGAGTGCGTGTGCAATTAAGTCCATCTGCTAGGTCACACTAAGCTATGATATTTCCTGAAGTCTTTGTTCCATTTTTCTCACTGTTCTTCACCCACACTCTTGGACAGGGGGGGAGGGGATAAAAATTGCTTTAAATTCCCCATTTCCATTCATTTCCCTGAACAGAGCAGCAACCTATGCTTAACCATGGAGCCATGGTGCAGGGAAATTAAAACAACTCTTTACTGGTCTTCTTTCATGTTCTTTTCTTGAGGGAATATTATACTTTAGTTTCCTTTCCAGCTTATCTGAAACTTTAATGGGAAAATATGAATAGGTAGAAAAGAAAGAAGTTATAGAAGCAACAGTATAGGTAAGATTGAGCACTAGGGGGCAGACTCAACGCACACATTCCCTTATGGCACGAGCACTCACCACGTGCCTTTCCAGTGTCTGTCCAGATAACTTGGTCTGTGTTCTAGTTACTTTCTATTTGTTGTGATAAATACCACTAGTAAAATCAAATCCGGTAGGAAAGGGAATATTTTGCGTTCGGATCACAGTCCATCATCAAGGGAAGCCAAAGTAGGAATTTAAGGCAGAAATTTGGAGGCAGGAGTTGAAGCAGAGCTCATGAGTGTAGCAGCTTATTGGCTTGCCTCTCTAGTCTGTGCTCAGCCTGCTTTCTAATATAATCCAGGACCTCTTGCCAAGCAGTGGCAACATGCACACTGAGCTGGACCCTCCCACATCACTCAACAGTCAAGAAAATGCTTGATTGACATGCCCACAGGCATGTCTAGAGGCTAGAGGAAATTTCACAACTGAGGTTCCCTCTTCACAGGTGTGTCGAGTTGACAACAGAATGCTATCCAGCACAGAATGTATCTATCTTTTCTCCATGGTCCAAGTGAAATAATGTGTATTTTGTCTATGGGTGTTGTCACTCACTTAATCCCTCTAACTGACAACTTTACTAAAATTTCATGCATAATTTTGTTGTTTAAAATAGAATATCAGTTTTATTATTGGTTACCTTTGTTATTTTAAAATGTCTCATATCTCTGATTTTCTTTTTTTATAATATTTTGTTGTTTTTATTTTATATTTATGAATGTATTGCCTTCATGTAAGAGTGCCTATGTCATGCAGTGCCTGAGGAGATCAGAAGAGGGCATCAGATCCCCTGTAACTGGAGTTAGAGACAGTTGTTAGCCACTATGTGGGTACTGGGAACCGAACCCAGGTCCATTGCAAGAGCAGCCAGTGCTCTTAACTGCTGAGCCATCTCTCTAGCCCCCTCTGATTTTCTTAAACCCACTGCCAAGTAAGAACATCCTTAAGATTGTCATCAAACAGCATAGTTCACATTTCTTCTATGTGTTAGAATACTTTTCCACTTAAGTGGTAATTCTCCTAACCTTAAATACTTTCAGTCCTTCACACAGACACAGATATAGTACAGATTCTTGAAATATGAAATGATTTACAATGAATGAGTTGATGACTACTAATGCATGTTGGTGAGTTTAGTTAAAAAATAAAATTTCTACCAATTAATTGTTGACTATAGTCATTTTCTTAACTTATACAATTGCTATTTTATTAAAACTAAATAAGTACAATGTCCCAGGCTATGTTGCTATTTGAAGTTCTACCTGAAACCATGTAGATCAGTAATAACTCCACACTGGCCTAAAACTACAGATGGAAGCATGAGTTCTATTTATAGTATAATCTTGAGATGTAGCTCAAGGTACATAAAACATCCAAATCAAAGCCCATTTTTCATGGTCTTTACCTACTGAAAACAACTCCCACTGCAGAGGACACTGATTCATGCATTGTTTGTTATGAGATTTATTTCCACATACTTCGCAATTATGAATAACATTTGAAGCAGAAAGAGAGCACTTACGGGCTGGAAAGTCATGTGGGCCATTCCAGCAATTTCCCCCACATTGAAAGAACAAGTAAATATTGCTTACTCCTACAAATTTAAGCCCTGTTCCAAAAAAATAAATGATAAAAGGGAGCTTCTGTTTTCACATCACAGATTTTTTTTTTTTATAAGTTATGTCTTTAGGAGAATGGGAGAATTTATGACCTTGAATTGCCTTAAGATTTTAGATCCTGGAGAATTCACTGAACCTCAAACATGTTTTTTTTTTCTTATAGCAGTAGTTCAAACTTTTCAAATTGATCAAATCACTTTGAAAAATGCCAGGCATCTTCCTAGTGAAGACGAAGGTAAGAGTCTGACTTTAGGTCAGTGGGAAACTGACAAATGCATGCCACAAGTGAATACAGTGACAAAACCCATTTCCAGCCTATTTGTGACATGTGACTGAAACTGAAAAGAACATTATGTGGGAACATATTCCACAGCTATTTTAAACTACACTCAGCAGTTTGTAATTCCAAATCACCTCACATAAAAAAGGATTCTTTAAAGCTCAACTTAGAATGGAAAAGACAAATAGATAAGAGAAAGAAAATATATGTCAGAAACACAAATAGCTTCAGAAAATTGACAGTGTAACCAAATACAGCCCAATAATAGAAGTGTATCTGTCAGATGTATGATGCAGGAGGAGATCCATTTCATGGGCTTTCCAATCCCGCTTTTCATTAGGCTTATCTTCAGACTTGGACAAGTACAATACAGCATCTCTTTCTTAGGAGCTCCTGTAAGCCTATAGTCAAGAGCACAAAGAGGTAAATCAGCAACTTAAAAACATACACTCTTTCATTACAAAGGGAGTGATCTCAGTTATTTCAGCTACAGTATAAAGGTGCTTTCATCTGTACAGAAGACAATTAGGTGACTGAAATTGTCAATTTCCAACTGTCAGTTCTGAAACAAGTTTCCTTAAAAAGGTTGTGCTTGTTATAGGGGTTAGAAAAACACAAAACTGAGTTCATGGCCTGTCAGTCAGTGTGTTGTGCTTTGGGAAATGTGAATAGAAGATAATCTCTTTATAAAAACATATTTCCAAATAGATAGATCTATCTCTACTTTGCCAAGAACAACTTTCTAGTCCTCTGTCAGTCCATATGGATACTTTCCTTAAATGTATTAAATAGTTTGCACCAGAGAAATACAGTTCTGCAATAATGTATCAAAATGACAAACAGCACTTAATATAAGTGTGTCTGAGAATGTTAACCTATCCTTATCATGACAAAATGGAATGTGGATATATTGTTTAAAGATACTTTGCCAAGAACAACTTTCTAGTCCTCTGTCAGTCCATATGGATACTTTCCTTAAATGTATTAAATAGTTTGCACCAGAGAAATACAGTTCTGCAATAATGTATCAAAATGACAAACAGCACTTAATATAAGTGTGTCTGAGAATGTTAACCTATCCTTATCATGACAAAATGGAATGTGGATATATTGTTTAAAGATACATTAGTAAAATATTGGTAAAATAACTTTACACGTCTCTACAATGTCTCAGGTATAATTTTGTGAAAGTAATATCACTCTAAAACTTTCATATTTTCCATTCTATTCCTTTATTACTTTTTTCAGTTAATATGTAAAAACCTAAAACTGCGTATATTTACAGGGTAATGTGGCAACTCCTTTATTGACTGTATAATATTTAAATCAGATTGCCTACACTTGTCTCTTAAAAACTACGTCATTTATTTATCGTAAAATATTTCAAAATGTTTTGTTTACCTTCTACAGTACCTACCTGGCATCCAATACCAGCCTTCTTACAGAAACATGCCAGAAACTTTCTCACTTAGCACCCGCTGATGGGATGTTGCCCATTCCCATTGCATTGCTTGGCCTGTGGTAAACACCACTCTCACCACAAATTTGCCTAACCTAGAAGTGAAGGTATATCCCGCTTCTCTTCTATCCTTGGTTGACTTCACTTAACAGAATATGTCCACAATCCACCCAGATTATTAGAAATGAAAAGATCTCCTGTTCTTTTATTGCTGAATAGCATTACAACACACGTGTATAGTCTGTATTCCTTATCCAATGTCTAATAGACATGGGATTTATGCTCCTTGGCAGGGAACTGTGGCAGAGAGATGCCATAATAAGTGGTGTCTGAAGAAAGAGAGCCTCAGTCTTGACAAAAGTTGTAACCAAGAGTGACCCTTACCTGGTCTCAGAACTTGCTCTTCGTGAGTTCTCCTGGAATTTTTTCCCAAACAAAGGGCTTGCCCTATATTTGTTGAAACAGTACATCCAGCATGATATGGGAAAGGAAAAGAGGATCCTTGTCCTATCAGAGAAGAATTTTCCATTTGACTCCTATTGGCACAGAATAGAATATACAAAGACAAACAGATCTTGTCTAATTCCATGTATTATTTGCAACATAAACTAGGGATGATTTGTTGCTTCCAGTGATACTCAACATCTGTGAATTTCAGCACTGATACTGTCAGAACACACACACACATGCACACACGTATGTATGGACGTACACCATTCTGTGTCAGGAAATGTCATGAAGAGTTGCAGCTATGTGCTTAGTATATACGAAAATCTCAAGGCCTATTATGACTGTTCACATTGTAAACAAGTTGAAGCAATGTCAAATGATCAGGAAACAAGACTAACTTTGGTTAATATTAGGTAACATTCCCATTGTAAATAAGGCATTCCCACAAAAGTCATTCCCACAGTCAGTGATACAGTAATGGACATGGAAGCACAGACATATTTCTTGGACAAAGTAATTTGATTACTTTTGTATAGTATCCCAGTAATGGTGTTGCTCGGTTGCACGTTAGATCTATTTTTTGATGTGTGAAGAAGCTCTATACTTGTAACTATAGTGGTTTTACTGAGTCACATTCCTAACAACAGAATAAAAGTCTTCCCTTTCATTCATATTGTCTTCAGAATTTCTTATTTGTACTGTTTACTAAAGAAATCATTCTTATTGGTATAATGAGTTTAGGTAATAGCTCACTGTATTTTTAATTTAAATTTATTTTGCTCATTAATAATATGAAGTAATTTTTATACTATTAGTCATTATTTGTTTATTCTTTTTTCTTATTAAAAATTTTATTTATTATTTTTGTTTTATATGTATTGTGTGTATTGCCTGCAGGTAGGTAAATGCACCCATGTTGTGCAATGCCCGCGAAGGACAGAAGAGGCTGTCAGATCCCCTGGAACTGGAGTTAGGACAGTTGTTAGCTGCCATGTGAGTGCTGGGATTCAAATCCCAGTCTTCTGCAAAAACAGTCAGTGTTCTTAATCACTGAGACATCTCTCTAGCCCTCGTTTTTTCCTTTTTAAAAGTTTTTATTATATTCCCCCAAAATGTAACATGTATTCACTCATATATACTAACTTTGTGTCCCTGGATGTCCCTTGATGTGAGTTCATCCAGTGGAGTCTTGTCAACCTATCTACTGTCATTCCCTCAAAGAAGACGAAATCTCCCTCACTCAATAGTGACCAGTTGTCCTATCATGTTTAGAACACAACCCACAGCACATGTCTTGTCCCTCTGGTTCTTACATTCTTTCCATGCTCTCTATGAGATGTGTCAATTATGGCTAAGCATCTCTCATACTCGTAGTCTCTGCTTTTGAGAACTTCTGTATCTCAGTAATAGCCTCCATCTGTTGCAAAATTCAGCTTCTTTGATGAGTGAGTGGTACACTTGTCTGTAAATATAAAGATTCACATTTAGCATACAATAAGAAATTATGTTTGTTTAGGGATGTGACAGTAATAGGGCTCTCTCTAGGATCTATGAACTCTACAGTCATGTGTATTTGGTTGTGTTTACAATACCACACATGAGTTCCTCCCATTGAGAGGGCTTTAAGGTAGCTGTTCATTAACCCTTAGATAGAAGTGTCACTGTTTGCACCAAAAAAAAACAGTTTTTTGTGTTGGTCATCGCTGTCTTTATTAGACTTTAGAGTTGGGGTTGGTCCATTAATTGATTTACTCCCATAGCAGCATAGAATCCTCTGAAACTATGAGAGCTCATCTTCAGGGAGAGGAGGCTTCCTGATTAGCTCCAGCTTCATTGCTCTAAGTCCTGTGTCCAAAGTACATCCTTACTTTAGCAACAGTGTCTTATCTTTAAGTTCTCAGAGGAAATCAAGAGCTATGGCAATAACTTATGTTTATGTTATTTTTGGAGTTTCTTGGACTACCTTGATGACAATTCATAGGGAGGTTTCTCCTGGCTGGGACTGTGTTTCTTTCTTTAACGCATATTTTAGTGAGTTTTTGAGTATTTCATATATCTAGATCAATTCGAGACCCCGCCCCCATTTTCACCTCCCATAGACTTTTCCATCGGATTTCACTCATTTTGTCATTTATGTTAAAGCTTATCTTGACAAGCAATTGTACCCAGATATCCTTCCACATAGTTCATCCACTAATGTGTTTTATGTTGTGTAGCTTTTGGCTTAGCACATGCACTCATATACAGATATTGTATATGTATTTTTCAGTAGGCTTTTGAACAAATACATTTCCCTTTTGGTTTTCACACCTCCTATGAGTTATTTATCTTTCCTCTCTCTTTCCCTGTCTACCCCTCCCACCTCAGTTAAAGTAACATTTTCCCTATTTCACCTTCCGTTATTCTTTCTCCTATGGGCTCCCTCTCTTGGACTTCTTCTCCTTCACCTCCTTGGTTCTTTGTATAACTTTTAATTTTGTATAACACTGGATATTTATTTTGCCATATCAATATAAATTTCCTTTTAGTCTAAGGGAACAATCTTGTACAAGAAACTTAAATTTCCACTGCAAATAGTTGATAAAAATAATAACTTGGTTTTAGTTATTTACTTTAATTTGAGACAGGGTCTCTCTATAACCCACCTGGCCTGGATATTTCTATGTAAACCAGGCTTGCCTGAATCTCACATTGATCTGTCTGCTTCTGCTTCTACTGTGCTGGGATTAAAGGCATGCACTACCATTCCAGGCTGAAAAATAACTTTTATACACATTAAAATATTACAAATTCTCAAGGGAAAAATTTTTATTGGCAACTCCAAGCACCTCCATAAAAGTTACAAAGGATATATTAAACTTTCCTTAAAGAAACAAATGGGAATTTACAGCATTTGTTACAGCATGCACAAGACTTGTAGAAGCTCCTGCCAGACAAAAATCCCATTATGGACAGGAAGAAATGAGCATGAACTCCCAGCTAGCTGAGGAACCACTGACAATTGAGAGCTTCTTGGTCAGGGAGTCCATTTTCTTTAACAGTATGACAGCTCCTGATAGGTTGGCCCCTTAGCAGTGGAAGACCACTCACCAATGGTGTATGCATGTGCAGCAGTAATTGGACTCCCCAGGCTTACAAAAAACAAAATGAAGACCCACTGGTGGGTGGTAGGGAAGGATGAGTGAACCTGGGATAAGTTGAGGTTGAAGAAGTTAATATGATCAAAATATATTGTATAAAGTTCACAAAGAATTAACTTTCTAAAAAGAAATAAATGTCAGTAAACCAATATCTTTAATCAAAGAACAATTATATTTGTGTGATTGTGATTAGTGAAGCTTGTTTTAATTCAAAAGAAAGAATTCCACAAATCCTGCTGTTCTCACTGTTAGTAAGGTTTCACAAATTCTCTCCTTTGCTTCTTGTACGGGGTCATATTTTCTTAGCTATCACTTTTAGAAATGATGAAATAACTTTCAAGCTTAAACATAATTTTGAAAATCCATTGCTTTTTTCCCTTTTTTCGTTAAACATTTTTGATTTGAAGAAATATTAATAGAATAACAGTTTCATGCATTATATCATTCAAATGACATAGATGCCCCATTTAGGGATGAATGTTGAGTTTCCTATTCTCAGCCCTTTGAAGTTACACATTTCTCCATCAGCTAATGTCCACAGCAGAGAGAGGTTTCTCTTACTATGCTGAGAGCATCCCAGGTCTACAGAGAGGCTTTGACAGCATAAACATTTAGCAAAATAACATAATAGATCCTATTCTGGGGCCAGCCATACATTTTGACCAGTTTTACAGTATCAGGCATGAAATTCTCTCCTGTGGAGTTGGTCTCAAATCTAACTAGAAAGCAGTTTCACCTCATAGTAGTAGAGCCACTATGGCACCAGTTGTCCTATCATGCCTGGTCATTTTTTCAGCAGGCAAGTTCCAGTGCAAGGTAAGTCCGTTGATAGCTTTTTTCCCAAGCAGCCTCTGTGGAACCTTGTAGCTTAATGTTAACTAGCTGGAGGGAAAGTGTGCCAGTGAGTTTGGAATGAGTTTCCTTATGTGCTCCAGCCAAAATTGTGGTGTCATCAGCAATAAGGCTCATGATATAGTCATGGAGGGCAACCAAGGGAAATGACAGTGGCCTGTGTTGTTCTGGAGACCTCATAGGTAAATGTGCAACACTGCAGTGTGATTTTGCTTAGTAACATGGTTCTGGGAGTGAAGCTGTCCAGACACACATGGTAACTTTTTTCTATTTTTTTAAGTTGTATTTTGAAATCAGCTTGGCCAGCATTTCCTCTGTGTGTGTGTGTGTGTGTGTGTGTGTGTGTGTGCACATGTTGTGTGAGTGTGTGAAAATGCATTTATATGCACGATATAGAGGTTGAAGATTGATTTTAAATATCTCCTTCAATCTATTTTTAGTGACTACACCTGTCACCCAAGCTGAAGCTCACTATTCAACTGTGCAGCTGGCCAGTGAACCTCAGGATCCTCCTGACCCAAATTTTTAGGGCTAAGACTTTAAGTTGAGACCCCAAAATCTGAGTTGATTTATTACTGTAAAAAGGGGATAATTATTGACTCTTTCATGAAATATGATTAAATATATTTGACAAATAGAGATTTGAGCATACTTACCTGACAGCATCCAGAAATGCTTGCTTGCGTCCTGGATGCAGCTATGATGCAGAAACAAACAAAATGACTAAGTCGACACAGATGATGTAATCATCCAGTAGTCTAAATGACAAGGTTATCCATGTAACTGTAATGCTGCTATTGAAAAATCAATGTTGTTCTTTCATCTGATTATTGCCAAAGTTGCATCCGACATAATTAGACGAGGAAGGTGTAATCCAAGTCTACCTTACTAAGTAAAAGAGCCATACATCATCTCCAATGACACAAAGATGAAAGATATTTTATTGCTGAATGAGTTAGAGTAAACCTCTTGGAGAGCTGTGGATTGGATGATCAATGGATATAACCAGCATTTTGAGTGATCCCTTTGTTCGCTAAGTGCTGCTTTCTGTGATTTGGCCATCTCTTTGCCAATTGAGGTCATAAAAGATTGACCCCTACTCTACTATGAAGACTAAGAGACTGGTAGATAGCCTTACATATTATTGTATTTTAAAGATGATTCTGAGGTTCTAGATGCTTCTAGAATAACCAATAGCTCATTCAAAATTAAAACCAATAGCTCATTCAAAATTAAAATTCTTTTGTCTCTTTAAATGCACAAAGGATAAAAATAAAAATCTGTGCTTATGTCAGTCTTTTGCATTTAAAATACAATGTTGTACTGTTTTTCTAAACTATAGCTCTATTTATATACTTTTTAAATGTCCTTTAAAATATTTTTTTAAGAATTTTATACACAGTATTTTATTTACAACATTTCCACCCCTAACAATTCACCTTCCGTCTTTTCCCAAGGACCCAACACTCCCTCTCAATTACATTTTGTCTTCGTTTTGTTTTGTTCTTTGATTTTTGTTTTTTTGTGAGACAGGATCTCCCTGTAGCCCCAGCTGGCCTGGAACTAGCTATGGAGACCAGGCTAACCTTGATCTCACAAAGTTCGAAATGTCTCTGCCACCCCAGTGCTGGAATTAAAGGCATGCATCATCACACCCAACACTTGTTGACTTGATATTACACACAAAACATATATATTCTCCCTCCATTAGTGTCCATTGGTTGCCTGTGCTCCTCAGCTAGACATGGGAGACCCCTATGATTCCTCATCCACATTGGCATGCAAAATGGCTATCATGTTGTGGAGGTTTCACAAGTGCAGCTTCCCTCATGTCTAGAATGGATCTAGCCACAGGATCTTGCCCCTTTGGCTCTTACATTCTTTCTGCCCCCTCTTCTGTGATGTTCCCAGAGCCTTAGCTGTAGAGGTTGCATTGTAGATATACCACTTAGGACTAGCCTCTCACAGTTACTTCTTCTCTACATTTTGACCAGTTGTGGAATTTTGGAATAGTCTCCATCTATTGCAAACAGAAGTTTCTTTTAAGAGTGGTATGAGCAATACTTGTCTGTGATTACAAAGATACATATGTAGAACATAAAGATGACATTTTGGTTTAGTAAAATTGCAATAGTAGGTTCTTCTCTAGGGTCTCCAACCACTCCAATTATTTATGCATAGCTATGTTTACAGTATCATGCAAGGATTCCTCCTACTTAGTGGGCAATAAGTCAATTAGACAGCTGTTGATTATCACTAAGACAAAATAGCCACTATTGTGCAATAGAGATAATTTGCTGGGCTACTTTATTGTTGGGGTTTGTAGGATTTCCAGCTGGATAGAATGGTAGGTTGGTTTTCTCCCTTGGCAGCCTGAATAATAATTTCTGATATTATGAGAACTAGTATTTGGGGAGGAGGCTTCCATGTCAGTTCCAGCTCAAGTGCTCCAACTCTTATGTCTAAAATATGTGGTCTCTTCAGCAATAGTGTTTCCCTTAAGGATCTGACAGGGCAACCAAGGGTTGTGGCTATAGCCTTTATTAGTTTGGGAGTCTCTTGGATTGCCATAATCAACAAGTTGAAGGGAGGTTTACCTTTCCCAGCACTGTGATTTTTTTTTCCCACTGTCTCTCCTTTGATTTTTTATGTGTAGGTTTCAACTATACACACACACACACACACACACACACACACACACACACACTTGCGTGTACATTTTATGTGCATTTTTTAGTTTATTTATGAAAATATCACCTAAGTGTTACTTTTCTCTCTTCCCTCTCTCTTCCTGTATAGGCCTCCTTCCTCCTTCCCCAGTTAAAGTACCTGACTGTGTTCTAATATCTCCCTGTCTGGAGTTCCTTCTTTCCCTCTACACCATAGTTCCTTTCCATTTTCCAGATTCCTGAGGTTACTTCAAGACAGATATGCATAGCTAAAGATTTGGAGCTAGAATCCACAAATGAGAGAGAGCATGCATTACTTATTTTTTCTGAGTCTGTGTTATTTAACTCAGCATAACACTTTGAGTTCTTTCCATTTACCTGAATATTTCATGATAATTTTTTTAGCTGAATAGAACACCTTTGCATACATGTACTATAATTTCATTATTCATTTATCAGTTAAAGGACATTAAGTTGTTTCTATTTCCCAACTAGTATAGAAACAGCAGTAATAAACATGTCAAACACGTATCTCTGTAGCAGGCTATGGAGTCTGGTATATGCTAAAGAGTGGTAAAGCTATATCATATGGTAGATCTATTTTTAGTTTTTTTAAAAAGAGTTATCCACACTAATATCCATAGTGGTTTCAAGAGATTAAATGTCAGCAGTAGTGATACATAAGGGTTCCCTTTCCACACATACATGCCAGCATTTGTTGTCATTTGTTTTCTTGGTCTTAGCCATTCTGAATAGTGTAAGATGGTATCTTAAAATACTTTTAATTAGGGCTGGAGAGATGGATCAGGTGTTAGGATTACTGGTTTTTCTTTAGAAGACCCAAGTTTGAATCCCAGTATCCACATGGTGCCTAACTAGCACTACTAACTCTAGTTCCAGGGGGGTCTTCTGTCATCTGGGGGCATGGCATGACACAGGTGCAGTCACATACATGCAGGCATAGGACACATACACACAAAATTTTTTAATCAAGTAATTAAAGTAGTTTTAAATTGCATTTTCCTAATTACTAAGATATTGAACATTTTAAAAGGTATTTTAAGCCATTTTTATTTCTTCCTTTTATTTCTTCTGTGTTCACATCGTAGCCCATTGTTTTTAAAATGGGTCATATGTTTTCTTGATTCTTTGTTTTCTTGAAATTAATTCATCATCAGATGTATAGCTGGCAATGTTTCTCTCCCACTCAGTGGGCTTCCTCTTTACTGTACTGATTGTTTTATTTGCTAAGCAAAAGCTTTTTAGTTTTATGAAACCACATTTATTAATCGTGGTCACAGTTCCTGAAGGTATGGAGTCTGATTTAGAATGAACTTACCTGCACCTCTATCTTATGGGGTCCTGTCTATGTTTTTGTCTAACAGTCACAGTGGTTCAGGTTTCACATGGAAGTCTTTGATACATTTAGAGTTGATTTTTGTGCAGGGTGATAGATATGGATTTAATTCCATTCTTTTGTATGTGGATATCCAGTCTCCAGCACCATTTGTTGAAGATACTGTCTTTTCCCCTGTACTTATCTTTGGCATCCTTGTCAAATATCTGGTAGCTTAAATTGTGTGCACTCATATTTGGGTGTTCTAGTTTCTTTCATTCATCTCCATGTCTGTATTGTGCAGTACCGTGATGTATTTTTCACTATGTCCCTGTAATAGAGCTTGAAATTTGTATGGACTCCCTCCAGCATTGTTCTTTTTGCTCAGGATTGCTTTGGCTATCTGGGGTCCTTTTTTGCTTCCATATGAATTTTAGGATAAGTTTTCTTATTTGTGTGAAGAATATCATGGGAATTTTGGTACCAGTTCTATTGAATCTGTAAGCTACCTTTAGTAACATGGTCATTTTCATAATTCTAATTCCACCAAACCATGAGCCAATCTTACATTTACTCCATGACTGCTGACTATAGTTTGGAGTTGGAATTAGTTATAACTTTTCTCTTTTTCACTACACATTCTTGCTTGGGATATTTTAAATGGTTGAAAATTAACATATATAGCTCATATAACACTTTGATGGTTTGAATGAGAAATGCCCCCCATAGGCTCAAGAATTTGAATGTGTTATATATGAATGTGTTATGTGTGACCTAACTGGAGGAGGCAGGCTGATGGGGTGGACTTTGAGAGTTCATAACTTTTTCTTACTTCCAGTAGCTCTCCCTCATCCCTACCAGTGCTTAAAGATGTGAGTAATCACTATTGTGCCCTGGCTACCTCCTGCCATGCCTCCCCTTGCCATATGGACTCTTATCCCTCTGGAACCTTAAGCCAAATCACCTCTTCCTTCTGGAAGTGGTCTTGGTCATTTTGGTATATCATAGCAACAGAAAAGTAGCTAGTACACATACAAATAATTGAGAAAGACAGCCTTAAGGTTGAAACACTTTTGGGGTGTGTGTGTGTGTGTGTGTGCATGATTTCTAGCACTTTCTATTTGTTAGGAAGGGTATTAGAAATGATATGCTATCAAGTTTCAGTTAAAACCAAAAGCACTTTAGTTTTCTTGAGAGATCAAAATAAATACTTGGAAGGGTTAGCCATTCTCATTGGAGTGTGAGACTCTTAGTCAGTTGACCAGCCTTCGGTAGATGAACCCAAACCAAAGGAGACACAAATTTGTCTCCATATATATATATATATGTACATGAAATTGGAAGAGGGCTATCAAGGGGGTACATATGGGAGAGGGGATCTGAATTTGATCAAAATATATGAAATGGTCAAAAATTCATTAAAAAAGAAGTACTAGTGCATTTTTCCAATAGTGATGGCAAGCTATAATAGCAAAATTCTCTATAACAATGATGCAGTATGCTAATAACTGTCAAGAGATCCCAAAGATTTCCCAGTGACCTCATATCTTGCCTTAGTTTCTCTTTGTTTGCTTTAGTAGAATAAAAATGACACTTAAAAATATGTATATATTAATTACATGCATGTATGTGGAGGGGGATTGTTTTTTGTACACATAAGTATATCACTTACGGTGGCCAGGAGAGGATATTGGCTTTTCAGGAGCTGGAGTTGCAGGCATTTGTAAGCTGCCTGATGTGGATGCTGGGACCTGAACTCCAGTCCTCTTCAAGAACAGGAAGTATTCTTAACCACCGAGATGTCTCTCCAGTCCCCAAAACTGATTCTTAAAATCATATAATTAGAAGACAAAAATAATGGAAAATGAACAGAAACACCTTTCAAACTATGCTTTGTGAAATATTATAAATTTTAGAGTTCATAAAACATTTCATTGAAAAGGTTGCAATCCCAAGTTTCTAGAGAAATCACTACTTTTGAGACATGGATGTGACAACCTTAATATACTACTGAGGGGGTAAAGGAAACTTGAGATAATAAAAATAGCTGTGTATTACTCACCTCAAAGTGTGCATGACAATTTTGTTTTCCAAGATTGGAGCCCTATATTAAGAGTGATTTGGGGCATAGACAAGATAGTGTTTGCATAATAACTTCATTCATTTAAAATATTCTCAGTGCTGTGGCTATGATAACAGTGTAAAGTGGATACTGGCATTGCAATACCTACCAATAGTTTCTGATTACTCCTCAGGTTTTTCCCATGTCTTAAAGTAGCCCAACAGTCAAATAAACCTGTCATGAGTTAAGGCCAGTTGCAATATCAGTATCTGGTAACTGTGCTCACTTTAGAACTACCTCTGAAATTAGTTACTAATATTCATGAAGCTTTAACTTAAAGCATTAACTGTGATGACTGTCCACCATCAAGGAAAGCTCAGATATGGTATATTTGCATCATTTTAGAAAGTTCTATTGGTCAAATGCATGACCAAAAGAACTGAGATTCCTGCCCCCTACTGGAGAAGTAGCAGTGACTGTCACTTTTGAATAAAATAGAATACATTGGCTTAATATTCAATTAACCTGGCAGAAGGTGCAGCCAGTTTCTAAAGGAATCATCTCTACCAAGGAAAGAGTGAAAGAGATTTAGAAATGGGACATTAAATTTTGGTGCATAAATGCACATACACAAACCTCTGCACATAGTCCTAAGCATGTTTGAGATAAAATAAAAGGAAAAGTGAAATTTCAGTTTATTCAGTAGTATATTTAATTTGTTATAATTTTTTCCACAAATTTTTACGTTATGTAAAAAATTTAAAAACACAAAATTCAGAGTCAGTTTTCATTAATGGCATGATGCTTTGTAAGTTGACCAGGCTCCAGGGGAACTCAAACCCTAGCACATCCAATGACACATATTAGCCTGAATAAGTCTTTAAAAAGAAGTAAATGATGCCTAGTTACTGTAAAAATCAAAACAAAACAAAAACACAAAGGGACTCGTATGAGTTCAAAAACATACTGAATAATTACACATCATATACAATAGCTCTACATGAGTCCATCTCTATAGCTGAAGGCTATGGAACAAGAAACAGTGCCCGACAGGAGAAACCTCCCTTTGAGCTGTTGGCCAGCATAATCCAAGAGACTCCCAAAATTACAATAACAGGAATTATTCTTAACTGTTGCCACAGCCCTTGATTGCCTCCCATATGTTGAAGATAAAACACTAGTGGTAAAGGAAGGATATATTTCAGGCACAGGATTTGGAGCAAAGGAGCTGGAACTGACCTGGAAGCCACCTCCCTTGAAAGCTAGCTCTCATAGTTTTGGAGAGCACTATGCAAGCTTTTAAGGGCAAACATCAATTGATGGTCCAGCCTCAACTATAAGGCCTAATAAACACAGGAATGATCAGCACAGCAACCTAAATTGGGGCATTAGTGGCACTTTTATCTTGGGGGTAATCAACAGCTACCAAATTAGACTTCAAGCTCATTCAATGGTAAGAAACTCACGCGCAGTACTGTAGACATAACTGGAGATGTCATAGATCTCAGAGAAAATTCCAAGGTTGTCACATCACTAGACAAATGTAATTTCTTACTATATGCAAAATGCGGATCCTTATATTTATAGACAAGTATTCCAGTCACCAATCATCAAAGAAGCTGCCTTTTGAAACAAACGGAAGCTATTACAGAGTTCCACAACTGATCACACAGAGAATATATGTCTGAATGATGCCTAGTCCTAAGTGACTCATCTACAGTGGAACCTCTACATCTAAGGTTCATGGGACATAGTGGAAGAGGGGTAGAGAGAATACTAATGAATCTCTCAGCCCTCATCTGCCAAGCTCCCTCATGCAACAAAGGGCAATAAACACAAGAGGAGACAAATGGGAAAAACGTGGAGAATAAGAGACTGCAGAGTGTAGGTCCTTGGACAGGGCTCATATTAAACTACACCCACCCAGAAGTCAGTGACTATGGTGGAAGAAGGGACCACAAGACTGTAAGAACCCAGGAAGGAGATGCACGACCATATGGAAATAAAGTCCTACAAGGTGCTGGGACCTTGGTCATATGAACCTACAGCAATAAGGTCAGCATGCAAAAGACCCATGAAAACTCAAGCAGACTAAAACCTAGAATAGAACTGGGGAAATGGGCAGCAGGCCCCAATCTTAGCCAAAGGACAATTATCAGTTGATTACTGCTGAGCGAGCCTATCTTCTTAAAATGGGGGGCTCTAGATGGGTTGACTAGACCTCAGTGGATAAACTTGCAGTGCAGAACATCTGAGGACACTAACTTGACTCAATAGGTCTTAATACAAATGACCAAATGCATGGAATTCAGTGGTAGGGGGAATTTCTGGGGGGATGCAGATGGGGGAGAGGCATAAAATTGATGAATATGTTTTGTATGAAATATGCAAAAATTCAATAAAAAACTGAAAAAAAGAAATAAAATTTTGAAAAAACAAAAAAGGAAAAACCATTATACAAATTATTATTTTTACAAGCAAAAAGAAGTCTGACATGTATTATCAAAAAAGTAATAATAGAGGATATGAAATGAGGGATGTAGTAAGTTGGAGATGGAAATGGGGGAGGAAGGGTCTGAATATAATCAATATAATCAAATACAGTGTATGGAATTCTCAAGTAGTCATCAAAATGAAGAAAAACAAATCAACATATTCTTTAATTTAATTGTGGATTTTCACTGATGTCTATATTGAACTTTGCCGTAGTCTTCCCCACTACTTGCTCGTCCCAGAGTCCCATTGATTTTCATTTCACTTCTTTTTATTTTGATTCTGCTGTTTTTTCTTAGTGAAGATTCTCAATTTCTGTCTTTTAGAGTTGAGAAGAAAGACTGTCATTTCCCACTAAATTAAACTAGTTTCAAACCACAAAAGGCACAGCATTTCAACAAAGAAAAATAAAAACCAATGGGGGTGGCATCGATTGTAATGACAATCATAGAAAGACGTTAGTCAATGAGCTCTGGTTCTAAGGAGGGCTCTCACTATTTTCTCTACAGTCCACTGCTTCAGAGATCACTCAGGGAAAGCCAAGAACTTGAATGTCCTCCATTGCACCAACATGACAATAAAAAGATATGGACATTCATTAGGATGCCCAATAAGCCCGACTTTCAGATCACTCCTAATTCCACAGGCTTCTTGGTAGATATTCTGCTTTCTCTGTGTATAACGAAGACCACTAAGATAGGTTCTGATAAAGATGACAAAGAAGCCTTTTGACACATGTACCTGGACTTGAGAAAATAAGTCAGAGGTGGAGATTGAGAGCCTCATTTCATAATTAATAAGAGTCAATACAGTTTACAACTGGATGAGGACACATGGAGGAGAAAGGAAGTCCAAATCTTGAGGATTTCCAGTATTTAGAGCTGTGAAATTAAAGGAGATATTCCATATGTTGAGACAGGGTATCCATGAAAGAGAATGTAGACTCTGGTCACCCTCCAAGCTTAAGGGAAAGGTGCAAAGATTTGGGAGTACTCTAACAGGTTTATTAGCAATTGATCATTTAGGTAAGAGAAAAAGCAGGCAAGAAATACCTGTGTTTGAAAGACAGAGCTAATTGCTTACCTTGAAAAGGTGGGTCACTGGATTCTGGGAAAAATGTAACTTACATGCAGAAAGGGGGTAATGCAAACAGCAGAAGGCATACAGATGACACATCCAGCATGTCTTTGCATGGGAAGCAAGTGATTTCATTTCTGCCACTGGCTCTCCAAATACAGTGTAGCTTCACTGTATATGGTTATTAAATTGAGATATTAGATAATTCTCACAGTCATCTTAGTGACAACCAACTGTACTTCGATGTAATTTTTATTTGAACATAGCTGTGCACTCTACTTGAATAATTGTGATTTAATATTTTACTATTCATTTAGCCTCTAACCCAGTCAATTGACACTCACTTATGAAGCATCAATAGCAGATGTGTGGAAAAACATTGAGATAAGGAGGAAGAGAAATTCTTTCCATGCAGAAAATTGTGGTAGATGTACAGCCATCAAATCTGCTAATATTTATATAACAGTAAATGAATAGAACAGAAATCATGTAAAGAGAAAGACAGTGAAGGCTTGTTGGAAATTTAAGGCAACATAGAGAGAACATATCTGAATTTCACATGAAAGGCATTCCATAAAGGAGATGATGATACAAATAACAAAATCACTATGAAACCTTCTCATAGTCATTTCTAGAGAATTGGCTAGGAGAATGTTAGGAATATGATGGTACCTTCCATTGAAGAGTCACTAAATGGATAAGATGGCATGTTCAAAATGTTCTCAGTTTACACAATGCGATTCATTTTGCATAGCAGTTTAGCATTATACTCTGAAGACTGAAGTTCAAAGATCCAGTCCTGGGTGTTCAGCATAGAGATTTCTTGTGCCTCACCTTAGGAAAAACTTGCAAAATTACGATGCTAACACCAGCTCACAGAGTGGGTAGAGAATCCACTGAGAATTAAAAGTAGCTGGTATGACTGGTCTTGTTTTGTTTGAGACATAGATGCATTCTGTAGCCCAGGCTGACCTGAAACTCACATTGTAGCCCAGGATGGCCTTGAACTCAAGATCTTCTAACCTCAGTCTCCTGAGTACTAGTTGGCAAAGACACACAATTGAGAACAATCCTCCTTTCATACACTGGGATGCTAACTGAGATGCAAGTGCCCACTTTAATAATCAAGCAACCACAGGGCTCTTTAGCTTGTGAGGAGGAAAGTGGAAGGAAGGACACAGAGGCTGGCACAGACAGATGCATTCTGTCACCACTAAGAGTCCATGGTCAGTGGAGAACACCTTTGCCCAACTATAACTTTCTCCTGAATCAACCAAGAGCCCATGTCCCCAGAGAAGCCCCTCAGGGCTCTGAAGAGGCTTAGAGCAGTCTGCTTGTTAACCAGGGCTTTTATAAAACACTTCCATTTTGGTTGAACTGTGACAATTGCTGTAAAGTAACTAATTTGGTTTCTAGGACTAAAGCAACTTGTTTCTCTAGATTATTGTCCTCCCTGCTCCTTCACGCCTGTCATGGCCAAATACAAAAGATGCCTTTGGATCACCTAGTACCCTTAACTGTCTACTCAATTGTTATTCTTAGCAAGGCCAGCTGCAGGAAAAACAATGGAAAACTTGTAATGTCTTTGTCTCCCCTTGCCTGTGAAAGTTATCATAAGGGGACTGCCTTCAGCCCCGTGGAGCTTGATCTCTCTAGATTCCCTACCATGTCACTGTATATGTCTTTTCTAATAATCTCCTTATCCACAAAAAGAAAATGTTTCTCTAGATTATTGTCCTCCCTGCTCCTTCACGCCTGTCATGGCCAAACACAAAAGATGTCTTTGGATCACCTAGTACCCTTAACTGTCTACTCAATTGTTATCCCTAGCAAGGCCAGCTGCAGGAAAAACAATGGAAAATTTGTAATGTCTTTGTCTCCCCTTGCCTGTAAAAGTTATCACAAGGGACTGCCTTCAGCCACGTGGAGCTTGATCTCTCTAGATTCCCTACCATACCACTGTATATGTCTTTTCTAATAATCTCCTTATCCACAAAAAGAAACCATTTCTTGGAGACCCTCATCGTCTCCTCCATATTTTGCAACACTTAGAAATTAAATGATAATTTAAAACTTCAAGTTGAAGCTGAAATAAACATATTTTGGCATGGCAAAGTGTCCTCAGGGAATACAGTTCCCTGATAATTTAAAACTTCAAGTTGAAGCTGAAATAAACATATTTTGGCATGGCAAGAACTAACCTTTAGGAAACAAAGAAATAGGATTTCTTTTGGAAAAAACAGAAATTTTTATTACTCCCTGTTCCCCACGTCTTACTTGATGCATTGCCAAAGTGTCCTCAGGGAATACAGTTCCCTACTGAAGAAATCCACCTTCCATCGCAGAGAGATTTTAGGTCTTTTATGTAAATAAGGCATTTAGTGAAAAAACCGAAGTTCAAAGGAAATAATCTGCTGTAAATGACATCGGACAGGGTAAGTTATTTGCCAGTTGAATTTTTTTTTCCTGATGCTTAAGCTGCACGTTTTAAAATGAGCTAAAATATCATAGACTACCTTTGCTACAGGAGTCTACTCTGGAAACTGTAGCTGAAACTTTTAAGTCACACTATCTAAACAAGACACACACATACACATGCACACACACATACATTACACACATATACATGAATGAACACAAACATCTCATACACATGAACATACTTTTAAGTCACACTATCTAAACAAGACACACACATACACATGCACACACACACATACATTACACACATATACATGAATGAACACAAACATCTCACACACATGAACATACATGTGTGCTCTCTCTCTCTCTCTCTCTCTCTCTCTCTCTCTCTCTCTCTCTCCCCTGAGCTGCAAAATAAAGGATAACACTCTAGATGCTCTGCACTCTTGTATAGATCAATCAAATTAATAAATATAGAGCTTTAGCAACATTTTATGGCAGTATGGTAAGCAATGTAATTTGCTTTTGTTGTTGTTGTTGATGTTATCCATCAAAAACGTGTATCAGAGACTGGAAAGTTGGGTCAGCTGTTAAGAGCACCAGCTGCTCTTGAAGAGGCCATCCTCTCTCTCTCTCTCTCTCTCTCTCTCTCTCTCTCTCTCTCTCCCCCTGAGCTTCAAAATAAAGGATAATACTCTAGATGCTCTGCGCTCTTGTATAGATCAATCAAATTAATAAATATAGAACTTTAGCAACATTTTATGGCAGTATGGTAAGCAAAGCAATTTGCTTTTGTTGTTGTTGTTGATGTTATCCATCAAAAACGTGTAACAGAGGCTGGAAAGTTGGGTCAGCTGTTAAGAGCACCAGCTGCTCTTGAAGAGGCCACGGATTCAGATTCCAATATCCACGTTGTAGCTAGCATCCATCATAATTCCAGTTCTATAGAATG
>NW_008341886.1:384146-409268 GCF_000622305.1 Nannospalax galili | reverse complement strand
ACTGTCAAAAGGAATAGCCTGACTTATAGAAATTTTTTAAATATTTCATTTATTATTTTTATTTGATGTGTATGTGTGTATTGCCTGCATGTATGTAAGTGCACCTGTGTTATATAACGCTTGTAAGGTCAAAAGAGGTCATTGGATACCCTGAAACTGGATTCATGTAAGTTTGTTAGCTGCCACGTGGTTACTGGGAACCAATTTCGGGTTCTCTGTAAGAGCAGGCAATGCTTTAACCACTAGTCTTCTCCCCAGCCCGATGACTCTTAGAAACTATTTTAAGGGTAAGATTGGTCCTGAAGAAAGCACTGCTTTCTTCAGTTGTATCTGGGAACTGTGCCCCCAGCAGGGGCTTCTATCATTTTTGAAGTAGTATTTTTCAAGTGGAATGGGGACATAGAAGTGAGGACCCACCTTGTTTTATCAGAGAATCTTGCCCTTTGATCCCAAGCCCTAGACTATCAAACACACACTCAAATTTTGGAATTATTTACAATGAGAAAAGCAAGGTGCTAGCTTCAGACCTTTGATATGCAAAGCATTAATACAGGCATTTTGAGCACTCTTAGGTGGAGACAAAGGAGGGGTCCTAAGGGATTAAGGTCATATGCTCAGGTCACAAGAGGGCCACATGGCTCAGTGGGCTTGTTTACACTATAAACAGTAATTTTTTGGTTGCAAAGTTAGGTGAAGGTCTTTAGTCCAGGTTATGCCTATATGTAAAAGTCATTCCTATAGTGAATTAATTAGAAATTGAAGTAAATCTTCAAAGAACTTATATTTATATTTTATCCAATAAATGAAACGGAGTAAGAAATTTGGAAAGGCAATACTAATCAGAATGAACCAAATGTCCACAGGAGTATTTAGTGAGATATGGCAGAAAAAGGAGTAAAATCCTTCAGTGGACAGAGCCTATACGAGAGTGAAGTGTTCCTGAGTGTTTTCAAATACATGCACATAGTTAGGGAAAGGAAGGTAATAAATTTTCTGGAAATGTCTGATTAAATGTGAGACTATAAGAATGAATTTTTTGTTAGGTGGGAGTGGGTGGATCAAACCCAAGGAGTGTACAGACCTAGAAAGCATTTTGTGCTGGGCTGACATACTGGTCATAGGTTTGAAAGCACATGCTGAACATGGACAGTTTTAAAGCAGGCATTTAGCATAGGTGAAGTTCCACTTAGTACTATGTTATTTATCATTTCCTCTGAAAACAGCTCATTCTGCCATAATCTCTCTTTATTTCTTATATGGTGCTTTCATAAGCATGCCTGCACAAATTCAGGATAATCTGCATCATAAATTGTGATATGAGGGCACACTGTAATACAACTTCCAGCACAACACTTGTTTGTGGGAGATGAACTGCAATGTCCTGAGAGGTGTATGGTGAGAAAACTTTTCTGCTTGCCTCTGACTACCGCACGGTCTTCCTTTCCATGGGGAGGAAGGGAATGGAATTATAGCTTTCTAGTCATGTTCTACTCATTGTTTCGTAGTTTCAATATAATTCTTCAACAAAGGAGAGACAGAGAGAGAGACAGAGAGAAAGAGAAAGGAGAGTGAGAATACATTCTTTTTACCCTTCCATTCTTGGACAGGCATGATACCAAATATTAACAGACATCCTCTGGGGCTATTGGTATTGTGTTTAACAGGATGTTCTTCATCTTCTGTCTTTAAATATATGTGTGGGTGTGGGTATGTATGCTGACAAAGGAGAGTGATATTTTCCTATTATTCTTTTCAGAATTACCCCTAAACAATTTCAGCATCCTCCTATTCCACAGCAACCATGATAATATGTATAGTATTTTTTTAATTGGAGGAGATAAAATCACCTGGATTAATTATAAAAAATATGTAATATGGAAACAGACAAGCTGAGGAAATCAAGCAATACTTAATTTTTAATAGTTACCTTGAGACAATGTAGAAACACCTGGGAAGGACATCCCAGTGAGGCGTAGCTCAGAGTAGATTGGCCTTACATGCACGTGGGTGGGTATTATCTTGACTACATTAACTGAGGTGGGAAATCTGTCCACTGTGAGTGGCGCTATTCCCTAAGCTTGGGACCCTAACTGTATGAGTGGTGACTGTGACCTGGGTACATGTATGTGTGCATACAATGTTTCATTGTTCCTTGATCTTGGCTTTGGATGTAAAGTGACTGTAAAAAATTCTACCACCTGAGTTACCTACAATGACGGACTGTAAGAGGAACTGTGAGATAAAATGAACTCCCCCTCCTCTTAGCCACTTTTGTCAATATGTTTTGTCACAGCCAGCAAAGGAAGTGCAGGTGAGACACCTACTCATATGGCGAAGGTAACAGATGAGCTACCTTAAATGTTTCTCTAAGAAAGAAGGCAATTTTATAATAAACACCTTGGTGACATTTAATTTTTCAAACTAAACATTAACTGCTTGAGATACAGTGGTTATTTGAATAACCTGAAGAAAAATATGATGGAATTTTTTTAAAAAGTAAAGAGAACAATTAAATTAGAGCATTTAATGTTCATTGTGGGGGAAAAAAAGCCCCATGAATTAGTTTCTCTAAATAAAGCAACGGCAGATGTAATATGGACATATTTGAATATACCAGAGATTACTGTAAGAAACCAGATAGCTAAAATGAATTCAAGAAATTTATTCATTTGAAAATAGACACTAGATTTGCACAAACACCTACAACTGATGTGCCTGAAAGGAAGATCAGAGGAAATGAAAATAAATATTGAAAATAAATACAAGACCATGTCCTATAATGGATGAAAAGGTTTCTATGTAGACGCAAAGTACACACTGTGGTTTCAGTGACTCAAAAATACTAATAAAGGGTCTGGAGAGATGACTCAGTGGTTAAGAGAGCAGACTGCTCTTGCAGAGAACCCAAATTTGATTCCCAATGCCCACATGATAGCTAACAGCTGTCTGTCACTCTAGTCATAGGGGAAATTGATGCCCTCTTCTGACCTCTGTGGGTATTGCATGACATGGGTATACTTACATATATACAAGAAATACACTCATACACATAAAATAATAAATAAAGTATATTTTAAAATATTAATGATGATCAGAAAAACAGAAATCATTTCTGGTAAACTCACCAGTCTTCAAATTCACTGAGAGAAATTTGCAATGTTGAAATGAAACAGGAGGTCATTCGAAGAAGGAAATGGAGGACTACCTTTGATTTGTTAGTACCTTTAGATCACACAAAACAACAGAAGTTTCTTTGACTTAAGGAAAAGTAATTACTGAAACTCAGGATCCTGTGATTTGAGCTAAAGTTGAATTTGGCTTACCTTAGTCTCATCAGTGAAGCATTTGCTGACTTCCTATAGAGAAACATATAACTAGTCTAATCTTTGGAATCTATCTAAGTAACCAGATATGTTACAATACAACATGGACTACATATCCTACATTTTTAAAATAATGATATTCATTATTAAAAAAAACATGGCTGCAATACACTGACTGAGACTGAATAGACATTTTTTTTTATTCTCTTTAGTTAAGAAAAAAGCTTCAATGTATATGTACTGATACACTCTTACATTCAAATTATTTTTGAAATTCTGAAAATGCAAGAGATTCTCTAGGATCTGAGCATAGTGCCAAGCATTAAGACAAAGACAACTTCTTGATAAAGATTACATGTTGGTGGACAGGTATGAGTCTGAACAACATATAATCACACATAGTGGCACCTGCCTTTAATCTCAGCTGTTTGGAAGGCTGTTGCAGCAGGGATACATGAGACAGAGTTTCAGACCAGCTTAGAAAATACAGCAAAAACTTATTTTTAAAACATTAAAAGAATATATAATACATTAGACTTTGCAAATAGAAGATATGTTGGAAGACATTCAGGTCTATACTGAAAATCAAAACAAAGATGAAAGGGAGTGATTTATTCCTTGCCTGCATATACTTGAGGTTCAAGCTTTAAATTCAGTGCTAAGGAAACATCTAAGACACTCTTATTTAAGCAAATGGAATTTCATGGCTTTCAGTCACTGTTGTGGACAAGTATCCTGGTTGCCACCTGCTAATCATTACTCTTACACCATCTGATATTGGGGTGAGTTCCAGGGAAGAACCAGAGAGCCCAAAGAGAGAGCAGACCCACATATAGAATCTGTATTTTGTGCTTCCATTGAGCTCCGAATGAATGGTCCCTGTGACAGCAATATTGATTTAGGACAAAGCCAAGTCTCATAATTCAAGAGCATGTCTGCTTGTGCCCATGACACAGCCGGTCTCTTCTGTGAGTGAACTGGTATAGACTGAGAGACAAAAGTCACAGGACTGACCACTTGCAGAATGTTGAATTATGGGTGGTTTAATGTCTTCTAATGTGAAATCTTGAAAAATAAGGAGTGGGAGAAGTGGATATATATATATATATATATATATATTCTTTTACTTTGAAATAGGCAAACCACCACAAGGAAGACTATTCCATTTATGTAGAATAGAAATTTCTCACAATTCTGGATTATGGGGAAAGTCAGAGTATGGGCAGGTTTGGTGGGTGGGCAAGGTGGTTTTCTCTGCTTCAAAAGATAGCTCCTGTTCTTACATCTTCTTAAATTCTTCTACATTTTAAACAGCTTCATACATATATACCCTGTACTGTGACCATAACCAACCCCAATCACCCTCTCTATCTTGCTTCTACTCCTTCTTACCACTAAACCCAGGAAGTAAAGACTGACAAGCCTCAAGATGTTCCTGACACTAACAAGACACACAGGGCTCTTCCCCAAGGTTAGGGATTCAGCATAAAACTGCCGGGAAAGGAAAATGAGCAGTTGAGCTGTCTGGGAAGGTACTGTGACAGCCGAGCTGCCTGTGGGTCATGGAAGAGTTCCATCATTGCAGCTCTCATGAGCCTTGACCCACAGTGGGCTTTCTGATGGTGTAGCTACCTTGGATTCTCCTCTTGCCCTGTAAATAACCCCTCAACTATACAACCACAATAAAGTCATTGGCTTGTCAAGTTTGGTGTTGATATGTTAGTGCATTCATTTCTTTGGTCTCTTGTGGGTTTCTTAACTGGGATCAATAGATGCCTCTGTCTTTTCTCCCCAGAAAAGAGTCTCACAAACATATGTGGCTGCTGAGTAGAGGCTGACAGAACTGAAGGTGACTTGGAGAGGAGTGACTGCATTGTGCTGGCTATGAATAGCAAAACTTACTGTTGAGGCTGAAGATTCTGAGCATAGAGTGCCTACGAGGAAGCCCAGATATGACCCCAGCCCTGGCCTTGTAGTACGAAGTAGTGTACCTTCTTGCTATAGCTGAACTTGCCTTGCTTTTGTTAATGAGTCATGGAACCCAAGCTTATGTCTACCAAGTTGAGTCCTCTGAGGAAATTTCAGAGTCTGTCTGTCTCTATGTGGTATGAAATGGCATGCCTGCTCCATTAGTGGAATCAACTGCATGTATATAGAGCTACCCTGAGAACACCTGTTCTGAGTAGCAGTAGAGGAAACAGAGTAGCATCAAGCTACCACAGAGGTTGCCCAGTCATTTCTATGTCCAGTAAGAAAGGAATATGTGGCCTTGATGGCTCCTTTGATGGAGCTTGTTTCTGTGAAGGAGGAATTACAATGCACAAGAAGATGTGGTTGCTAGCCTTTGCGTGAGCCTCTGATTTTGTAAGTAAACTGGGTAAAAGATAGGAAAAGATGAAAGGGATGGATTGTGGTCTCTTACAGTTGGTAGGACACAATGGAGAGAGTGAAAGTTAGACATGAAAGGTAGACATAGGCTAAGGAGCGCTTCCTGAGATCCAAAACTATGGAACATATGAGCGTGTCAAATTGCATAAGGGAAAATATACAAGGTAAAATGATAGTGAAAAAAACTGAGAACAGTGAGGGAGGTGATGTGTGGCACCTTGTTCATCAAACAAGGTAGACTGTTTCTCTGAGAGTTAAATAAGACAGTTATTGAGCAAGGACCTCAAGAATGGTATGGGACTCTAGTGGACTTGCTGAGTTCCATCATGGGACATGGTCTGTGAGAGGTAGAAGAGGCTTTAGCACACATGAATGCTCTAGAACTTCATATAAATGGAATTTCTAAGGTGTTAGAGTGCTCAGAAAGAGATGAAAGAAAGCAAAGACACAAAGGGTCCTGTATGAATTCCTTCTAAATTAACATGGCAAGATTTAGCCATGTCTAGCTGTGTCTGATTGTGAAAAAAAATGATGGAAAGTCAAATGTTGCATTGTGAGGTTCTAAAGGCTTACCAGCAGTATGCCAAAGGTTAAAAGGTGTGGTAGACAAGGAGGGGTGTAGAATGGGTGGTTCCCACTCCACCTCTGGAAGGAAGTGTCTTGGGATGGAGGCAATCGAACCCACATACATCACTTGATTCTCTAGCTCATACAGTCTTTCTGCCTCCTCTTTCCAGATTTAGCCTGGGACTTGCAGATGTCCAGTTTAGTGCTGAAATAATGGATAATCACTTATTTTCAGATCTTTGACCTGCTATGAGTCTTCCGTACATGGTAGTGGGTGGCAGGTAGGCCATTTGTAAATTGTCTTTCATCTGGGCCTTACAAGAGGATAGGGTGATCATGATGAAACTACTTTCACAAAAGTTGCACCTCTTGATTTTATTGCATTGAGGAATTAAACTCCATTTACAAGGAAAAACAATCAAAGCATAGAAGGCTACACTGCTGGAAAAGTGGTTTACATGTAGTTTTTGAAGGGCCTGTACTAAAGAAGAGTCACTATGGTTTGATACTGCCTGGGAGTTAGTTCTATTGATTTACTTTCTTTGTCTCTCTTTTACACTATCCCCGCTCCAACTTGTTGTCTTTGATGACGACCATGAAAATTCATCTCCTTAGGTTTTCTAAATACTGTCACCTATATGCAACTTCACACATCCATCATGTTCTGGATATAAAAAAGATAAAATTCATGCAAAAATCCTCAGAATGTTGGAAATTATAGATTATACAATCTACTGACAAAATATTGCAATATCCAAAAGCATTCAAAAATGCAAGGTTTAAATACATTGAGATTGACAACATTGACCATAAGGCCAAGAAAATTCATTGAAGTTTACTCATTAAAGAAACAGAGAAAGGGGCAGGAGAGATGACTCAGTGGTTAAAAGCACTGGCTGCTCTTGCAGAAGACCTGGGTTCAAATCTCAGCATGACATGGCAGCTAACGACTGCAACTCTAGTTCCAGTGAACCCAATGCCTTCTTCTGTCCTCTGTGGGCATTGCATGACTTGGGTGCACTTACATACTTGCAGGCATAATACTCATATACATTAAAAATGAAAATTAAGAAAAAATAAAAATAAATAAAATTTTAAAAAAGAAACAGAATCACGGAAGCAAATTCTACAAGCATGAAAACTAAATCCCAATTTTTAACATTATTTTATATATTATTTTTACTTTATGTGTATGTGTGTATTACCTGCATGTAGATAAGTGCACCCATGTCGTGCAATGCACGCAGAGGACAGAAGTGGCTGTTGGATCCCTTGGAACTGGAGTTACAGACAGTTGTTAGCTGCCATGTGGGTACTGGGATTTCAACCCAGGTCTTCTGTGAGAACAACCATTGTTCTTAACTGCTGAGCCATCTCTCCAGCCCTGTCAATTTTAGCTTTAATTACTTTGTATAACTAATGAGCCACAGCTGACTACATGCCTTGCAATTCTTTAATCTTTTTTCCTATGACTCAATGTTTCAACCATGTATAATTTTCAGAACTGAGAAGATAAAATATTATGTAAGAATTAGTAGATAGTAATTAATGTGTTACCATATCAAAATATGATGGAATTTTTAAGACCCACAAAGTCAGTGATATAAATGTATCAGACATATGTAATTGTTTCATTTGCAATTTGTCCATTTAGCTAATATGATGTTATTAATCTCAAAAGCAGCAAATGTTGGCCCAAATGAATTACTTGGATTCAGTGAGTCATAGTGCACTAAAATTACAGATTTAAGTTACCGATTTTAATTCCTTTCTAAAAGTTTAATTTTCAGTATAACAAAGTCAGGCACTTTAGAAAGAGCTCACTAATCTTTACATATATTGATTTCTTAGAAATCGTTTTATACTTATCTCCTTTAAGATCTACTATTAATTTATGAGGTTGATATTGTTTGTAAGTTAGTTGTTTTTTGTAGGAAAGTATCTCATGTAGGATTGGAGCTCAATGTGTTCCCCAGGATGACCTCAGACTGGTGGCAATTCTCCTACCTCAGCATCCTCACTGAGCTGGGATTAGAAACATGAGTCACCAAGACCGGCTGAACTGCATCTTGGTGGAATAAATTCACAAACGTTCACACAAGTATTTTAATAAAATGCTTAGTAAATTAAAACTAAGTAGTAAAAATAGTTTGCTAAATATTTAAGCATTCCGTAGTTATGAAACTTATGAAAATTTATTGGTTGAAATAAAAATTCTGAGATAAATTTAGATTATAGAGGAAGCCTATTCATAAGACAATAATCTTTCCAAACAAAATACTTCAAATAAACCTGTTAAACATAATAAAGCATTTTAGTATGAAAAGATCTTTTTCATAAATAGTTTGAAAATCACTTATTCCTTGAAAAGCACACTTTCTCTTTCAAAGAAATGGACTTGCTAGGTCTACTATTTGCCATGAGTGGGCAAGGTCTCAGAGGACTGTGTTCATTGAGGTGAAAACACAGATCTACTGAGAAGTTACTGCCGTGATGACAGGCGCCAACCCACTGTAAAGCATTCACCCCACTGTTAAGACTGACTGAAAACATCCAGTTCCCACTTCAAGGTACTTCCATACATACTTGTTATTAGGTTAGGTATATATTTACATGCATGTTTACACATAACTAATTTTACAAAATACTGTGATTCTGAATTACACTAAAAACAATGTTTTCCAATATTTTAAAATATATTTAAATGACATTACTCAAATTATAAATATTTTTTATAACTTCAACTGACTGACTTCCCATTAACAACATAAATATGAGAAAAAAGAAACAGCAAAGAGAAATGGAATTAGAAAATCAAATTTCCCATAGTTCAATAAAGTTGTGCCAAGCCGACACTCCGTCATTTTAGACAACTTGCATTCTTTTGGAAGGAAAGCAACAGAAGCCCAGAATGTAAGAGCATATTCAAGTAACTGTTCATACTTTACGTAACTCCACAAATGGGCGATTCCCCGAACCCCTGAAGATTTTAGACAAGTGAGTGGTATAATTGTGGTTGAACTTCTGCAAAGTGATTCTGGAACTTTTGTGGTGACAAATAGAAAAGATGATGTTTCACAGAGAATTGAGAAAAACTCAGTCCTGCACAGGAGTGGACATGAAGCAAGGAACTGAAATTTTGGGATAAATAGGATAGATTAGTACACATTTAAGATACAGAATGTTGCCCTAATTTTTGAGAGAGAGAGAGAGAAAGAGAGAGAGAGAGAGAGAGAGAGAGAGAATGTGTGTGTGTGTAGTACAGTCTCTACCATTCAAAATGTTTGAAGTACTTTATGAAATGAGTTGGAAGAAATGACGTTAGGAAGGAAGAGTGAAAGGAAGAGAGGGAGGAAGGGAGAGAGGAAAAGAAGGAAAGAGAGAAAGGGAAGGAGGGATAGAAGAAAGAAGTTGTTTGTTCACTTAGAGAGAGAGACAGAGAGAGAGAGAGAGAGAGAGAGAGAGAGAGAGAATGTGTGTGTGTGTGTGTAGTACAGTCTCTACCATTCAAAATGGTTGAAGTACTTTATGAAATGAGTTGGAAGAAATGATGTTAGGAAGGAAGAGGGAAAGGAAGAGAGGGAGGAAGGGAGAGAGGAAAAGAAGGGGAGGGAAAGAGGGACATCAAAACGGGATAGATGGAATTAGGCACTCTAACCCACTAGCGCGAGGTACTATAACAGTGAAAAGCATTGATTTTTCAGCTCTGAAGTAAGCTCTCTACCAAAGGGTATCATTTAGATACTAGGAATCAGAATACAGTTGTCATTCAGAGATAAAAATCAAAGGTTTTGTTTGGGTTCCTCCTTGGTAGTTTCCCATGCACAGGCTATACTTTGGTCCTATTTGCAACTCTTAGCATCTATTTTCACCCCTTCTACCTCCTCCTTTGCCTTCTTTGTCTACTAGAAGACTGTTTAAAAACAAGACTCAATTTATGATGGAAAACCTGTGATATTTCTCCTTCTTAATCTGCTTTATTTCACTTAAAATATTGTATTATTTAGGTTTTGAGTAAGAGTCAGCAGTATTCCTAATGAACAATCCATAAAAGGAAAGTTTTTTCAGCAGTCAGATACAGAGTTTCAGTCTATGGTGAAGCACATCATGGCTACAGAGGCAGGTGGCAATGGCTACTTACGTCATGGCCAACAGGAAACAGAGAATGGAACATGGTACTAAAGATGGCCCCAAGAAAACACTGCAAAAACCTACTTCCTCCAGTTAGGCACCATTTCCTACAAGTCACTGTCTCATTTTATGAATCCATCAAGAGATTAATACATGTGTTAAATTAGCACACTTAGGAAACATTCCCTTCTTCAAAACCCACTAGCTGGGAACCAAGCCCTTGGTGCCTGAGCCTGTGGAAGGCATTTCAAATCAAATCAAAGCATTCTATTTTTAGCCCTCCAAATATTATGTCCATCTCTTAACTGAAAAATACAACTATGGGGATGCAGAGATGGCTCCGCAGTTAAAAACACTGGCTGCTTTTGCAGAGGACCCTGGTTCGATTCTCAAAACCCACAGGGTGGCTTAAAACTGTCCTTAACTCCACTTCCAGGGGAATCCAGCACCTTCTACTGACCTCTGACTTCACTGCATGACACAGGTGAACTTACACACAGACAATACATTCATATACATAAAATAAAGTTTTTTAAATATAATTTACCCCATACATAATGATCTCTATAGCTTTAATAATTCCAGCATTGCCCTAGAGCCTAATTTTAGTATCTCCTCTGAAATTAAAGGATATCTTAGAAAATAATATATGATGCCTATAAATCATGAAATAGAGTGAAAACTCCCAATTCAAAACTGAGAGATGAAGACACAGAATTGCGATTGTGGGATGCAGCCAAAGCAAGACCAAAATTCATTAGAGCAAACTTTAAATCCATTAGATAGAAGACCTGACACACTGCTATGAAATGAACAAAAGTCAGTTTAGACAAACTGGTTTCTATGATTTACCATTTGCAGTCCACCTGCCTCTCTCTTAGCCAGCTTCCACTCATGGCCAGATACTGTCATGTGTATCACCCTCAGGAGCTACCTGAATGGGATTCCACCTTTCTCACACTTTGTTTAGGTTCTTAGACTTCCTTTGAATTCTGGGAAGATGCTACTATGAACCCATTACACGTTTTTTGAACTGCCTATAAAATCATCATCAAGTTAGAGATAAAAATGTGTTCCACGCACTTGAGCAGTATTCAGGACCTTTGTACCATAACCACCTTGACATCTGAGTACCGTTTTTACTGAGAGCAATGACAAGTATCCCAGTGAAATGACTCCCTGGAAGTTCTTTGTGAATGGGGTGTCCCAGAGGTGCTCTCCTGTCCAGTGTGTCTTTCACAAAAGTTTACTCATTCATAACCTTAAGACTAAAATGGACAGCATCTGGTAAATCCCTGAGACATCTTCAAAACATCCTTCCTGCTGTCCTGCTACAAAGTACTTGGGTTCTTCAGAATTGTGATGGCTGCAGAAGCCATTCCTTCTTAGCCCCAATTTGCATAGGTCCTCTGATCAAACTGAAAGTTTTTCAAGACTTCTTAATCTGTCTTTCACTCCTGATTCTCAATGTAATCCTGGGTTTGTGCAACCAGCATTAACCACACCACCTACTGAACACTACACTGCTTCTCATATTTCTCAACCAGACTGATTGATCCCCCATCTTTAAACAGACTCTTCTATAAAGTCTCCGGGCCTGAAAAATGTAAGCAAGTTATTTGCCATAATGTATAGAAATGGATTTTATCCCAATTCCCAATGAAATCCTTGTTTCCACCCACAGCCTCATGACGACTGTCTGTGCTTTCCTTCCACAAATCAGGTCCAGAAAGTTACAGAAACCACCACAACCTCACTGCTTTGCGACAGTTTTTTTTTTTTTTTTCTCTTCACTTTGTTCTTACTGTAACAAATTCCTGTCATGAAAGTTTTAAGGTGAAATTTGGTGTCGTTTTGGCCCTGCTCCCATGTTGAGGCAGAGTGTGATGGCAGTCCGGACATGTGATAAAGGCAGCTAACATCATAGTAGACTTGACAAAGAGAACAGGAACATAGGAAGAGGCCAAAGCAAGAAGTACCCATCACGGTGAATTCCCCAGTACATACTTTCCTCAGACTAGGCCACAGTTCCTATATTTTAACGTTTCCCATAATTTCTATCATATCAATCTCGTAAGAGACAAATGCATTGATCAAGTTTGAGTCTTCGGAATCTCAACAAGTCCCCAAGGCCCACCAGCTGTCAACTAATGTGCTAGAGCATGTGGCTATGGGGACCATTTAATTTTAAACTATAGCAATGATATCTCCAGTTCCATCTTTTTATTGAAGCATTATTGCATTTTTTATTACAGAGTACTACTCTTGTATTTATTTTTACACACACTTCTTTATCCATCCTACAAAGGCACCCACTTTGATTTCATTAAGGGCTTATAATGAGAAGGGAGGTGGTGAACATGCTCACATACACTGGGCTTTTGAATAGAGCACAAAAAACTGGAAACAAATTTTTAAAAGGAGACGGTTAGAAGACGAATATTTTAAATGCACCTCCATTATGATTGGGGCCTTGGGAACTTCTCCCACATCTATGATGGAATGTTGACTGTCTCGATCTTATGCAAATCTTGTGCAGGCAAACACAGCATGTACATATGGTCAGCACTAATTGGCTTCAAAAGGTAAATAATAGTAATAAGGACAAGAAGTCGAGAGGGAGTGGGATGGGTAGGTCACAAAGGAAGTATGAGAGAAGTAGTCAGAGGAAGATGTTATAAAATACGTTATACACATATATGAAATTTTCAAAGAATAGATAAAAAATATAATGAAAATATGAAAATATAATATAAAATAAAAATATTATTTTAATGAAAGGAAATGTACCAGCAATGAACGGCACAGCAGAAAGCACTAAGAGCCCCCTCGGTTTTCACAGACTTTCATTCTTACTTCTTGAGTGGAAAAATGGATGACTTTCAAAGCCTCCCTTACTCTGCCTCTCCACATCACCCGTTAACGACACTGCTGCATCATCTTCATCACAGAAATTAAAATCAGCACACACCTATACTCCGTTCCTTAGCAACCACAAATCATTGCCTTCCCTTCCTTTTCTTCTTCCTTGTCTCATTTACAAAGGCAAAAATCAATCCTCTTATTTATCTTCTCCTTTAATCAAGGCCTAATTGTTCAGGAGTTTGATTCTTTCAGCTCTACCTGTCCTGAGTCATCAATGTCTCCCTTTTGTGTGGTTGTATGTATAGCCCATAAACCTTTAGAACAATGAATTATGTTCTAATGCCTAAGATATTGTATGGGTCCAGAGGGTCTAGACATAGAAAGTTTTAATTTAGCATACATTTTAAGACATCTGGAGCAAGTCACTTACTGCCGTAGGTCTACATTTACTCAGTGTCTGGATAATTTGCAGGTCAATTGTTTTTGATACCTAATAATTCCCATACCCCTCTATCCCAAGATGTATCAGGCTCCTCCATGAATTATTTTTATTTACTAGACATGAAGATTGTAAACTACCCTCTATGGTGGCGGTGTTAACAGAAGGTGATATATAAATCTTGCAGCACACTTGGAGGAGTGCCTGGTATACAGGAAATGATTCAGGATGTTAAAAACGGTTTTGAAAAGCCAAACAGCAGCAGCAACAACAAGAACAATCATAACACAAAAACATACATTCAGGGAGACCCTGTCTCAAAACAACAAAAACAAGGGACCAGGCACAATGGTTCAAGCCTTTAACCCCAGCAGTTAGAAGGCAGAGGCAGGTAAATCTCTGTGAGATAGAGACCAGCCTGGTCTACATAGGGAGTTCCAGGTCAGATGGGATGACAGGGAGACCCTGTGTCAACAAGCAAACAACCAGAAACAACTTATGTGTAGCTGATGACACTCTGTTTTGCTTTTAATATTAACTTGGGAATCCATTCAGTTTCTTTTTCACAGAGTGTATATACACTTACAAAATCATCCCTCTGTCATCACTTTTTATGATGGTCACCTACGTCAGTTGCACAGCTGATAATCACTCAAAAAATGAGTATCAGGATGGAAAATGAACACATTTCTTGTGTTTCTTTTCTCAGATGCTCCTCCCTATCACCTGGCAGGGTCTCTCTTGCTCTTAGTACACCCTTCTCTTGGCCTCCTTGAGGCTTACCTTTCTTCTACCTGTAGTATTTCCATTGACATGCCATGCTGCTTCTATGTGTCTGCTACCATGGTCAGATTTGACACCAAGCTCTTTGTCAACTTGTCTCACTAAACAATTGCTTCCTCTGTGCTCTCTAAACATGGTTGTCTTCAAATTCAGGACCTCTTCACTTCGCTTATAATTTTCATTTTATTTCTAAATCTAGGTACAAGTGTGCTACATTGTGTTCTCCTTTTTATTCAGCTCTACTCAGTATCCTATTGGATTGCTTTACAGGCTTGATACACCAAGTTCCATCAGCTTTCCATTGTTTACATCGTCTCATGACTTTAGACAAAAAATTCAAATGTTATTGCCAAGCATAACACTCCCGGACAAACAAGGCCCAGTGTTCAGTTTGGTTCATTCCACTTTCTTTTCTACTCACAGGCACTGAAGATTTAGGACAGGGAGCACTGAAAGGTATTAATAGATTATTATTACTTGTGAAATTTGATATTCAAAACTTTAGATATCCAAAGCTAGACTTGTTTGTCACTCCAAATCATAGAGATGGCAGTTGATAGCATCATGTTCACAAAACGGAAGTACTGATTTTTCCAAACATAATTGATGGTACTTCCCGTTGATTGTATGGATATAAAAAGTCTTTGGAAAACAAACCATATTTTACCCTTCTGCTCATAGTTTAAGTTGGTTAATTTTAATTTTTTTTGGTTTTTTTTTTTTTTTAGATAGTGTCTCCCTGTAACCCCAGCTGGTCTGGAACTCAGTATGTAGACCAGGCTGGCCTCCATATCACAGAGATCAGCCTGTCTCTGCTTCCTGAGTGCTGAGACTAAAGGTGTGTGCCACCACACCCAACTTGGTTAATTTTTTTGTGACAACTTTTAGAGACTTCTGTCCCTACCTGTAAAGTATTTCATATACAAGTTGTGGGAATACAAGCTTTTGACATGCAGATTTGAAATTTGTCAATATTCCTTATGTTTGACAACTTTATTCTATGTAAGAAAGTGAAAAGCTATGTTAAATATTTAAAGTTAGAAAATATTTAAGGACATAAAAGAATTGCTGTCCTATATTTGTATGCATACTAGTATCAATTTATGTATTTATTCAGAAAACCAAAACAGAATATTTTCATTTGAAAATATGAGCACAAGTTCAACAGTAGCATTGTCATGGGGAAATAATCCAAAAGATTATTTAAACATCTTGTTTTCAATAAAGTACCTTCTCTGGTACTGCTTGACTATAATATTTCATTATGAGACTTTGAGCCTTAATGCTAACCTTTTTGCATTCTCTAGAGACTTTTTATAAATTTGAAATTATCTAGTGGTTATTTAAATTTAAATTTCCATATGAAACACTATGAAGATTAAAGCAACTGACAAAGGAAAATGCCACGTAAACTTTCTGTAAAACAGAAATTTGCCAAGTTAATGACTGTTGTCATTAAAGGCTGAGTTCTCTACATCGTGATGAAATTCTGTTGCTTCGAGTGCTCTTGTTACTTCTGAGACCTGAGAGCCTCAGGCAACAGTGAAGCTTTGGCATGCACCAAAAAAGTTTGTCCTGTATGGACTTTTGTTGAAAATGTACCCTCAACCCATCCTCAACAATAACAGCTTAATCAGAATGAAATACCAACTTGTCTTTGGTACCAAGAAGAAACGTGGCCTCAGGATCATCACCTTGATCATGTGAGTGACAGCACTGGCCATTTCTATCTTGCCTTTGCCCTTCTCGCCACTTAATTTATGATTGAATTTATTTTGGCACGATGTATGGATCACACAATGAAAAACAATACAATGGAAAATGTTTAGCATATTTGTGTCATGATAAGACATATTCTAGAAAGATTCAATGTCAGGAAGAGTGTAAGTATACAGGCAAAATAAGAAAAAGCCACAGGCTAAAAACAGATTCCTAAATGTGTTCCAGTGCTCCAACTCAGAGAGGAGACATTTGACTGCAGCCTTGAATGTTCTAGATAACCTTTCTTTCAGTCTGTCAACAAGTCTATTATTTTTAATAAAAATGGCCCTTTTCTGGGTTAGATTATTTTGTTACTGTTCTAAGCAACAAAAAGAGCACTGAAAAATTTAAAATGGTTTTTTTTATGTTTCATCAAGATATTTTAAAATGCTCATGTCAATAAACTACTAGTACATGTGTAAAGATGCAGATCAGTGTACAAATTTGGAAATTTGAAAAATGCATTATATGAAATTCTGAAAGAATCAATAAAATATTTATAATACAAAACTGTGAAAGATTTAAAATAAAAATGAGGAAAGCCTACTAAAATGTCTCTGAAAATGTATATGATGGAAATTAATGACAGTGTGTCAAAATTTAAATCAAGTTGAAAGATAGAAAAGAAGGAAAAAGAATAAGGTGTATAGATCCTAGACAGAAAAGAATATGATTATCATTTTAAGACACAGGATAAAGCTTCAAAATGATAATGTATTATGGCAATACATGCTAATAAAATTTTAATTTTCTTGATTGACAAATAATAAAATTAACATCAATATTCAGCCTAAGTTCTCAAAGTTTAAAAGCACAAATTGTGAGGCCATTAAGAGCATTAACTGCCTTTGCAAAGGACCCAGGTTTGAGTCCCAGCACTCACATGGCAGCTAACAATTGTTGGTAACTCCATTTCCAGGGGATCCAATGCCTTCTTCTGACCTCTGAAGGCATTGCACAGCATGCAAGCACACATGTAGGTAATACACTTATACACATAAAATTAAAATTAAATAAATAAATAAAAGTACAAATTTTTAGAGAAAAAAACAGTCGTTCCTTTTCCTGATGCAATGATCATCAAGCCTGACTCCATGGATAAATTTAATGTAAGGGTGAATCACACATATGGAACAGGAATACCTGAGATGCTTCCATAAAAGGGCCACATTACTTAAAATGGAGGCTTGTGAGACTTAAATCTTTGCCAAGTAATTCCAGCTACTGATATTGACTAAGAAGTAATTGAGTAAGAATTTGAGTTATGATACCTTTATTAAAATTCATTTCCACACCTTGCACAAGAAATGGAAAATACACATGATAGTTTCCCCTCAAATGTATTTTTATATTTCCTGGATTGAAATACCATAATATTCTTTTAGGCAGTAGACAATGAATTAACTGTTCATATAAATATTATATTACCAGTGAATGTAAAGGCATTATCACAATTTTAGAACACCAACTAGAACATATTTATTAAAATTGAGGCTGTATATAAAATAATTTAAGAAGTAATTGAGAAATTGACTATTTTACATAATATGCATTTAAACTTTTGCTAGTTTTCCTCTGTATTTGAATGTTTAATTGAATGTTAAACTAGATTTTTGTATTGTGTCTATGTAAATTCTAGTGCCTTAGTTAATGTATGAAAGAAAACTTCAGCATTTCATTTCAAATTAGTAATCATTATTGTTTCTCTTTACAAATGTCAAGGACAATGGAATGGATTGGGTGTCTCAGGAGATCAGTTTCTTTGTAGTGATGACAGCGTGTCCATACTGCCAAGATGCTTACACGTTCAGGCATAAAGAGGCAGATGTTTAGATTCTATAAAAATGTGAGCAAGTTGGTTACCTCTGCCCTGTCGTGGGGTCTTACCATGTTAAATTATGCTTACTCCTACTTAACAACCGAAATAAAATTTTATCAGATGGATGAATTATGAAAATGCCCCTTACTGTCATCTTACATTTCAGCTGCATGTGCATATGGATGAGAATATGATAAATAGGCATTCTAAAAATTTATTTTTGCTATCCACACATTAGATAACTTGATAACATTTAAAAAATATTTTATTATTTTTATTTTTATGTGTGTGAGTGTTATGCTTGTATGTAGGTAAGTACACCCAGGTTGTACAATGGCCACGGAGGATAGAAGAGGCCATCAGATACCCTGAAACTGGAATTACAGATAGTTGTTAGCTGCCGTGTGGGTGCTGGGATTTGAACCTGGGTCTTCTGCAAGAACAGTCAGTGTTCTTAATCACTGAGCCATGTCTCCAGCCCTGATAAATTTTCTTTAATGCTTTTGTGTTTAATGCTAAATTATGAATGATGATATCTAAATTATAGATATATTTCTTGTACTTCAAGTTCTTTAATTAACATATTACTAACGATTTAACATAATGAAAATATCCTTCTAATTCTCCTTTGAGAGGAGTATTAGAAAACATTAAATGAAAAAACCTGGAAATCAAATGGCATTTCATATGAATATTGAATATATGATTTTATCAATTTGTATGTTATCATCCAAATGGCTGTGCTGATTGTTATTTGGTTATTTTTATTGATATACTGAGACATTAAAATATTAGTATACATGTTGGTTTGTATTTAAAAGGCAGAAGTTTGACATTTCATCAGTGTATTAGCTTATTTATTTAAAACTGTTACCTTTCAATTAAGTTGTAAACTTCAATACTTGATGTCATAAATCCTTATCATAGCTGACCATAGCTGGGTGCTTTGCATCAGATTTTACAATAAACCGTGGACACACTCGTTCTCTGAAGTCTTGTTTCCTTGACTCACTGCTTTTGAATTATTTTCTCATCTTTCCTTTCTGATTCTCCTACACAGTCAGATCTTTGCCTTCCTTCTAAATTACCACATGCGAAAAGCTTTAGACTTTCAATTTCTATGTACGTTTATATGAATAGGAATATTGCATTTTCAGTGGCTGTCCAATCAATCTTCATAGCTTTCTTCCCCTTTCCACTCTCTGCTTTCACTCCCTAAAACTAGGTTTCATGGTCCACTATTTTAAAATCTTTTTGCTATTCTCTCTCTTTTTTTTTTTTGCAATACCATTATTATTGAAAATATTGAAAAGGTCTCATTATCTAAATCTCTACAGCTCTGAATTTCAGCTGAGAATCATATACTGCCTGGCACCCTACCTATTCCTACCAATCGACAAAGTGCTCATATTTGTGTATGTCTTGTAATAAGTTTCTTGTAATAAGCAGATCCAGATTATACACATGTCACCCACTGCAAAGTAAGAATGTAGGTTAACAGATTGTTTTTTCTAAAAATCTGCAAATATATGAAAAAGTTGTGATGCTTTAAACTCCAAATTAAGGGGTTAATAATAGTGCATGACAAAGTCCAAACTTGAAAGTTGAGAAATATGTAAAATTTCATTAAAATAATAAAAACTTCTTAATATAGTATATTAAATGAATCTTTTACTGACTCTAAATTTTCTGAATATTTATGAAATTTTATTCAAAGAAACTTCATTATCAATTGAATTATATTAAGAGTAATGCGCCCTTTTTTTAAATTCCTAAATCATACAATATGGTAAAGACATTAAATTTTGTTTATTATTCATTATCTGGTAGATATTAGATTCTTCTTGTCTTTTGAGTATTATGATAAAATTTTAGTACATTTTCATTTGCATTATTGAGTCTTAAGGAGTAGTCAACTATTCTGGTTGGCAGTTTCTTATTAAATAAATGATTTACAAATACCACTTTCTATTCAGTGGGCTTTCATGTTCTTGATAATGTTGTTAAGTAGAGAAATATTTATTGTTGTACGTGTTTTTCATTTTGGATACAGGGTCTATGCACTCTCAGATTGGTTAGGAACATTTTATGCAGCCTAGGCTGGATTTGAATGCGTTAGCATTCAAGGTCAAAATGTTTACTTTGATTACCAAAATTTGTACGTACGATTTCTTTTGATCCTTGTATTTTTGGGATCATATATAGGAACCATCACCAAATTACACCGATGTGTCTCTGTGTTTTCTTTTATACTTACTCTTTTTTCCAATTTATAAATTTTCAATGTCATGAGAGATCAGTGTCCAATTTCATATTTCACATACACTATCCCCTTCTACCAACAGCATTTTTTTCGAAAATATTTTTTATTTCTTTACCTTCACCAAAGGCTAACTGGACCTTTGACAACACCCACTTGATCATAAACACAAGCTTATTTCTTTTCCATCGCTGTAAGTGTACGCACCTCTCTCTGCTCACCGTCCTATCACTACTAGTTTTCATTAAGTTCTGTTGTGGGGAAATGTGGATCCTATGACATTGTTCATCTTGACATTTTTCATCTTTATTAGTTTTCTTTGAATATGCTTACTTCCTTGCAATTCTTTGTGAAGTTGGACACCGTTTCGCTGATTTATACAAATAAATGAAGTGAGATAGTGAGAGTAACATTTTGAACCTGTGGATGAAAATCTTTGAGTAGTGTGTCTTCCTGTCCATAAATATCAGGCATTATTATATCTAGGTTTTTATTTTATTTCAACTGTACTTTATATTTTATAGTATGTTTTATACTCGATTAATTATTGAATATTTTCCTTTAGTTGCTATTAACATGGAAAGACAATTTCATTTTGGGGTGGTTCATTCTTGCTGGACTTAAATGTTAATCCTATTAGTTTTTATGTATATATACTTGATAGATAATTTTAGTTTGTGAATAGATATAATTTAATTTCTTTCTAAAACTTTTTTCCTTTTATCCATTCTTACCTAAATCTCATAATTAGAATGTCTAATGCAAGGTTGAATATTTATTTCAATCAGAAGAGGAAAGTACCAGGCTTCCACAGTTAAGTTTGATGTGATGTTTTGTATGTTGTTTTATGGTTGCCATTTAAAAACTATACTATATTTATTTTTTAAATGATTGTTTCTTTTAGCAACATAATTTCTGTAACCACACATCTCCTGAAGGACTTGAAATATTTAGGGTTCATATGTTAGTTTTCTTTTATCTCTTCTGTTTAGCTGCTCTTAATTCAAGCATGATCTGCACAACAGAATCTGTTATTATAAAAAAAAGGAACATCAAGTGAATATAATAGGATTAAATAGAAGAAAAAAAAATAAATGTCAATGAGAAAACTTTAAATCCTATAAGAGTCAAACAAATGTTATTGGGTTTTGACTTTTAACCTAGAACATGACTGTGTTTGCTTTATATTTACTAGAACTCCCATATTTCTCAAGATGTACTTTTTCATTAACAGAACAAATATGTTTGTCCCTTAATAAAATACTGCATTGAGCAAGGCATAATTTTAATTATAGGTATTTTAGTCTTTTCAAATCTTGTGGTATCCTTCCCATTTTTATTTAAAAAATTACATTTGGTTTTGCTTTTGAGGTTTTCATATAGAAGTGTTGTAATTATATTATTTCCACTCTTCCCTCTCTCCTTCCCAACTCCTCTCTCATGCACCTCCTCTTAAGTTCAAGACCTCTCCACTAATTATTATTCTCTCTCTTGTTCTCTCTCTATATATTACATATTATTGTCTATATATACACATGTACATACATATAATCTACTGAGTCCATTTAGTGTTGTTCATATTTACATGTGTTTTGGGTTCACCGCTTGGGATAGGATAATTTGTCAAGGAACTCTGTGGAGAAAACTAATTCTCCCTCCTTCAGCATCCATTGATTGCTTGTAGCTCTTTACTTAGAGGTTGAACCTTGTGAAATCTCCCCCATCCATATTAGCATGTCAGCTATTGTTGTCATAATGCAGATCTTGTCTAGGAAACCATATTGTTGAGATTTCATGGGAGCAGCTACCCAGTCATGTCTAAATCTACTATGTAGCAAATATGCTGAGTTGAAGGTATGAGGTTCACCTACACATACCAAAACTTTGTATTTGATGGTTACATCAAAATGAATATTGTGATCAGTCTCTTTTTTCAAACAATATGACACACTTCAGAAATATCAAACACATCAAGCATAGTTAATCTCACTTCTTGAGATGAGAAAAATTTCAAACTCTCAACTTTCTTCAGAATCAAAGGGAATCAAAAATTAAATATGAAAGCTTTCCTAGATGTTTCACTGTGGTTCTTATGAAGGCACACTTGCATGTATTTTACTGGTTCAATTAGGATTTTATTTCTATTTGGATAGGCAAGATGCTGGTGTCAAGACTATGCATATTCTCCACGCATCAAGTAAGAAAAGAAAATGATTCTGTACTGTCCGGTGGCTCGTTGTGGGACTGAACACAAGCTGCTTCTGTGAAACATGTATTTCAGCAAAAGAAATGCTATACTTCCATCAACAATAAGCTGTATTCCTTTCTTTGATATCTATATTATTCTGTACTTCTTGAGTAAAATTTTAATGTTCTCTCTTAACCTGATCAAAAAAATTTCTTGATACATTCATTTATTGCCTTTTCTTTAAATAAGTATTGTAACAACTTGTTATTCATCTATTAACAAAGAAGAAATATGAACATTAGTATAAACTTTATTCTTATTCATGAGCATCCAAAGAAAGCTTAGTTTTCATGGATTATTTGACTTAGTTGAATTGCCACAGAGCAGTTGTAACCAGTTAGTGTTCAACATACTAATTAGAGTATGGTAATTAGAGTATTCCTAGAGTTTGGCTAATGAGTATCAGACAATGGCCTAAGTGTTGAGATCATGATCCATGGATGGGACTGGGAGGTGGTGAACCTCTAGAGGAGGTCCTGGATCACTGGGATGTGACCTTGGAGGGGTGCTCTATTGCTCTCTCAGCTCATGCTGGAGATGGTATTCCTAGAGTTTGGCTAATGAGTATCAGACAATGGCCTAAGTGTTGAGAACATGATCTGTGGATGGCACTGGGAGGTGGTGAACCTCTAAAGGAGGTCCTGGATCACTGGGATGTGACCTTGGAGGGGGTGCTCTATTGCTCTCTCCGCTCATGCTGGAGATAAAATCTATTAAAACTTGGCAAATCTGACCTCATGTGGAGCATATTTGGTGGATAACTTCTCTCCAGAGCACACTTAGGAACTGACAGTGTCTTCTCCACCCTCAATACTGTGTCTAACTTCACATATGGCTTTCTCTTTCCTGATACTGAAATTTAACAAAGCATTTAACATTCTAAAATCTTATCCAGTCCAAATCTATTAAAACTTGGCAAATCTGACCTCATGTGGAGCATATTTGGTGGACAACTTCTCTCCAGAGCACACTTAGGAACTGACAGTGTCTTCTCCACCCTCCAATACTGTGTCTAACTTCACATATGGCTTTCTCTTTCCTGATGCTGAAATTTAACAAAGCATTTAACATTCTAAAATCTTATTCACTCTAAAGTCCTTCTTCCTGGATGGTCCAACGGAAGAAGAGAATCAAAGTGTGATTTAGTATTGTATCATTATTTGTTTACCAGCAAAACACCAATGAACATGCATTCTTCTCAGCCTTCCATGATGCCTACTCTAAAATAGATCATTTAGTGGACACAAACCATGGATATAAAATAACACACTACTGAACCATGAAAGGGTCATTGCAGAAATCAAAAAGAAAAAAATTTAAATTCTTAGAATTAAAAGAAAATGAAAACATAGTACACCAAAATTTATGGACTTCAATGAAGGCAGTCCTAAGAGGGAAATTTAGAGCTAAGTGCCAGAAATCAATACTAATAAATCAGAAAACTCTCAAATTACTGATGATAAAACTTAAGGCTTTAGAACAAAAAAAAAACCTATCCCCAAAGAGATAAACAAAGAGAAATAATGAAGATCAAGGCAGGAGTTAATGAAATAAAAGTGAAAATAATTAAAATTATTTATTTATTTTTATTCTAAGGGCCTGTGCACACGTTATAGTGCTACATGTTATACATTCTATTTATTCTAAGGGTGTTTGTACATGTTATAGGGTTACATATTATACATTTTATTCTAAGGGTGTATGACATACAAAGGTCAGATGATCACTTGTTGGGGCTTTCCTTCTGGTTTCTCTGGTTTCTCCATTCTTGAAAAACACATGTAAAATTGCTGATTTTTAAATTTTCACTTTTGAGACAAATCATTGAAAAGTTAATCAGGCTGTGGGAATTCAGTTGAGTAATTTTTTAAAATGTATTCAAGTTTTTGTCATAGTTTAAGGTCAAAATATTTTTAAATGGTCATGCACTTAAAGGAACACCACATATAGGTAAGTTGTTTTTTTGTTTTGTTTTGTTTTGTCTTTTTGTGACAGGGTCTCCCTGTAGCCCCATTTGGCCTGGAACTCACAGAGATCCACCTGCCTCTGCCTCCAGAGTGCTGGGAGTAAAGGTGTTTGCCACCATGCCGGGCTGTGTTTTATCTTTTCTAGGAAAAGGTGATCCTATCAGGCCTGAATAGAAAATAATACAAGTTAGATAAAAAATCAAAGTTTTTTCAAACAGCACTAATCACTTGGACGTAGAGAATGTCTGAACAAGAAAGTGGAGGTTAATGTTGCAACTTTGCAGCTGAGGGAAATCAAGATCTAAGGATTTATGATGTCAGAGAGCTGAACTGAGGCCATGATTGTAGAGCTTGTCAAAGGGCCCAGAGTCAGAATCTTGGACCCTATAGAAATGCAAGGAATGTGTGAGGGAGAAGAGTGAGAGGTAAGGCTAAGTGTTTGGAAACTGGACTATTTCGACAATAGCACCTATTTGTCAGAAATGACACAAACCACAAACATCCGTGACTTGTCCCTGAAGCATTAGTGGATGATAAAATTTTGTCTGTAAGTTTCACGATTCCTTAATCT
>NW_008341886.1:381720-383311 GCF_000622305.1 Nannospalax galili | reverse complement strand
TTGAGCCTCCTCAAGTTTGGGGTACCATGAATGTTTGTTTTATGTGTATGAGTGCTATCCCTGCACTTCTCTATGTGCACCCGTGTTGTGCAATGCCTGCAGAGGTCAGAAGGGAGTGTTGGATACCCTGGAACTGGAGTTTGGAGAGTTGTTAGCCACTGAGTCATCTATCCAGCCCCATGAATATTTGTTAATATCATATATACACACACATATTTCTATGTACTGTAGTGCAGAGTGTAAGGCACAGAGAACCACCATGTAGTGATGGTTGAATTAGGAGTCCTATGTTATCTGGTGGTCAGAGAGAGGGCTAGTGCCCATAAGAACTCTCAACCCAGAGGGGAGGAGCAGTGGGGTTTATAAAGCCTAAAACCACAGTTACCTCATGCCAACTGTAAAGCAAATAACCATAGTTACATTAGATCACTATAGTTAATCAGACCAGGGGCAGGTCAGTTAACAATGAGGTCTCCAATTAATCAAAAATTTCAGTTAGGAAAAACAAGTTTCCCAGAATTGCAGACGCAGTGGACTCCATGGAGGTGAATGTATGGTTGAGTGGGAGGGTGTATTACCTGGATGTGCTACTTGGCTAGTGGTAAATTTCCCAGTATTGTAGAAATAATGTACACCTCTGAATCTACAGCCCTTGTGAGACCAGTTCTGGTTGGCAGATGGCAGTGAGAGTGGAGGAGGGGCAGAGAAGCAGAAACAGGTTAAAGCAAAAGTCAGCCCAAACAAAATGGATTCAGCTTTGCCATTTCATGTCCTATTTAATCTTTGAGTGGTCTCTAAACCTCAAAGAATTCTATTAACTTCAGGTGCAGTTTGAGCTCATAAGCAAAATCTTTATTATGGTTAATAGTTAAATATTTCAAAATATTAGGACCCATTTCTAAGACATTGGAAGAAAAAGAGATAACTGTTGCTCTGAACACATGCATGCACACAATCAAGCACACATTACCCTTGCAATGGTCCCCTAGGTCTCTAATTAGGTGATGCATTGCAGTGAACTTGAGCTATGCATTCAAAGTTATTCTTCTTTTCTGCACTTCTCATTAGAGTAGATTGTTACATCTTTTGTGTTGAGAAGATCACTGGAGTCAGAAAGTGGGAATTTTCTTAGATAAGAGTGATTATTTATGGTTGGCACAATTATTAAATACAGATAAATTACATAACCCAAATAAAGTTAAGAGCACAAGTTTTATCATGATTAAAAGAACAGATGAGTAACAAATAACATTTTTCCAGGTCCTTAAGATATAAATAAAGGAGAAAATTATACTAAAACTAACTTTTGAAATACAGTTGTGAGGTGGATTTTATTGGTTCAATATAAACAGATAATAAAATTATTAAATCAAAATACAAATATGTGTATATGTATGTATCTTATCTTCCCTGTGCTTCTACAATATACTGGGTAGCTTAATCAAAAGAAATGACCTTATATAATGTTCTGAAGCTTGAAGTCAAAGTTCAATGTTTTGGCACCTATGGTGAGAGGTTCAAGTCAGAGATAACTGGAAGACTCTGATTTCCCACCTACACACTGACAGCAATCCCAACCATGACAGTGGAA
>NW_008341886.1:374914-381681 GCF_000622305.1 Nannospalax galili | reverse complement strand
CCTATATTTTCTAATACAGTTAATATTTATCATTCCTCTGCTCAACATCATGTAAATATATCACCTATAAGTTGCAGTGTGAGGGGTATGAGTGGGAGCTCAAATCATCAGTCATTTGTAAAGTCTAAACATTTCAGAAAAGGAGTTAACAAGCAGTGAAATAAGACACGATTTAGGAATTGATAATTAAATCCCGAAATCCCAGATAATGACAACCACCACTCCAAAAAAAACATGAAATGACAACCACCACCCAAAAAACATGAAATACATTCTAATTTTACTACTTAATATTGTAGATTAAAGATAAATTTTATAAAGTGATTAAGTGTTCAAACATAACATGAGAGGAAAATTACAATGCCATTGATTGGTGAAATCAACCTGTGTTTTCCAAATCCAATGCAGATTTGATTTCTGAATAGGACTCAGAATTCTTAGCAAAATGCGTAACCTCAGAGTTTACTCACAAGTTCCTATCAGCACTTATTAATAGGGTTTTTACCCTGCAGAAAACTCATCCAGCTACTTGAAAATCATGTGACCCTTCCAGGTGGTGACCTTTCCTCTGCACTTAGCTGAGCAAAGTCACTGCACTGTGAGCAAAGTGGGGTGCTGTACTTACTCAGTTGGGAGGTGAATAGATGTTGCTCAGGAAAATCTCCATGGCCTGTTTTGGTGACAGGGATTTCCATATACATAACAATCTGCCCTCACAGGATACTCTGATTACAAAGTTCCAGGGAATACATTTAGGGGTCGCTGTTTGGTTTCTCTGAGCCTATGACTTATCATGTCCAAGGAAATTAACTACTGTCAGCTTTTTACTGTACATAATCTTACCATAAATTTCTTGGTACAAAAGAATAGCAGTTTCCCCAGTTTAACATCTTCTATTTTTTTTTTTTTTGCTTTGGGGGGTGTTTTAATGTAAAATTTGTATTCATAATCATTGCAAATAGTAACTTGAATTTAAAAGATAATAGTACATAACAAGATAATTGTATATATTATGATTAGTAAATGCATTGGTATAATTTCATTATCTTCACCATATTTATAATTTTTAACTTTTTTGAGAATTTTATACATGAATATTGTATTTACATCATGTCTAGCCCTCCCTCTCCCTCTTCAGCTCTCCCCATGTCTAACCCACTCCTCAACTTCATGGCTTCTTGCATTATTTTATATATACACAAAATTACATATAACACATGGAATATATATATATATGTATACAACATATGTATACAACATATATATATATGTATATGTAATATACTGAGTCCATATAGTGGTACTTGTATGTGCATGTATTTATTGTTGAACACATGAAATTAGCTAACCAGTCAAATAACTAGTTTCTTGAGAAAACTGATTCTCCCTCCCTTAGCAGCCATTGATTGCCTGCAGCTCTTCATGAGAAGGTAGGACATTGTGAATTACCCCCATCCACATTGGCATGTGCAGTCAGTGGTCTTCTCATTATGCAGGTAATGTTTAGGCAGTCGTTTTGTTGATATTTCATTGATGCAGTTTCCATAGCATGACTGGAAGACAAGCCAGAGGACTAGAATGCCTGCTACCCGTTTGACATTTTAAATGTAAGTACATTTTGTCCTTCCCTTGTCCATTCTAATTAATTTAATAACAGTCTGAAAGATCTTAAACTGACATTGGTCATGCCATATTGCTTTCTGTAGAAAATCAGTCACCCCAATACAGAGGATATGAATGCCACAAATTCTAGCTCTCTGTGAGTTACTGTTTTAAAAAGCATGAACACTTACAGTCAGTAATTCCACTATCATCAATGATTATAAAATTTCAGTGTTTTCACACTAATAAAATTAGTGTCTCTGTAACCATGCTTAAGTTTGGAGATCAACTAAATTCTCATAAGATGGCTCAACGATTAAGAGCACTGACTATTCTTGCAGAGGATCCAGGTTCAATTCCCAGCACCCACATAGCAGCTATGAACCATCCTTAACTCCAGTTCCAGGGGAATCTGAAGCCCTCTTCTGACCTCATGGCATTGCATTGCGTGGGTGCACTCACATACATACAGGCGATACATTCATAGACATAAAAAATAAAAGTAATAAGTTTTATATGAGATCTGACAAACTTTACTTCAGCCTGTGTATAATAGAGATCTTCACCAGCCAAGATATTTGCTGCAACCCACAGAAGGGTGTTTAGATTGTTTCTTTAAGCCCAGATCCAGTGGACTTCCTCAGAACGTTTCTATGATACAATATAGGTATGAGTTCTTCTGAAATATTGATTAAAAATTCTTTCCATCAGTACTAGCACACTGAGTTTGTCATTAATTATTCCTGCTCAAGATTGGTGAGAAGAGAAATTGGAACTGTTAGTTATTTTTTGTTTGTTTATGTAATGCCAATTTCTCAGATCCCATGCCCACAGGGTCTTAACACCAACCAACCAAACCACCACAATGTCCCTCTAAGTTACGACTGGGGAATAAGAATATTTATTTTGGCTTGCCAGCCAAGCTTATGCTATTCAGGAGGCGGGAGTCACTTACAGAGGCATGAACGCCGGTGGGCTCTTTCCCCCCCTACATCTCTCCTGAGGTTTTGACATTCGCCACCACCGGGCCACCAGTACCCCGCCCCACCTCACCAAGATGGCGACTTTCCCCTGCTTCCCCAGCTTCCTCAGCGCTTCCTGGCTTCCTCAGTGTCTGTCCTTGGACCCTCCCCCTCATGCAAGTGAATATGACAGATTGGGTAGGAGGGTGACTGTCTCCCCCTCTGAGTCTACTGGGTTCAGTGCTAGCTCTCTCGGAGGACATGCCTACCCAACAGTTTACTATTTGTTAATGGAGGGAATCCATCTCAGGGTCGTGAAATACATCTACATCTCTGTCTTATATTTTTAAGTGCTGAATGATGATAAATGTACCATGGAATATTTTTGTCTTCATTGGGATATGATATTCATGAAGGAACTAGAGAGATTGTTCTTGTAGTGAGCAATGAGGAAACACAAAGCCCTTAAAAGTCATTCAAATCTGAGGACATGTGTTTGAACCCAGCTGACAACATGGTGGATGGAGTGAACCGATTCCTGCACATTGTCCTCTGACCTCCATGCTTTGTTTTCCCGTACATATGCACACACACACACACACACACAACGTAAATGGATAGACATATCTTAAAACCATTGATTCGATCAAAATAATGATGTATCTTAAAGATATATAAAGCAATACATTTCGCCTTATTTTCTTCAAAATTAATTACTATTGGGACCGGAGAGATGGACCCGCTTTTAAGGGCCAGCACTGCTCATGCAGCAACCCTGAGTGACTCTCCAGTGCCCACAACTGGCAGCTCACAAGGCCTTTTATGTAACTCCATTTCCAGGGAATCTGATACCTCTGTCCTTGAGGGCACTGCACTCACATCCCCAAATCCACACACAGACACAAATGCATACACTTAATTACAAAAGTAAAATCTTTAAAAAATAAGTAATAACAATGTCATCAACTGATCACAAGAATAATCTATTGACATTGTTTTCAGTCTACAAGTGAGGTTTTAGAGTTTTCACTACTGATTCAAGAATTAACTTTTACCTCATTTATAATTGCTTCCAAATGTAAGGAATTTTTATTGCATTTTCTGTTGACTTTCTGGGACATAATGAATTGCTAAGTTCCTTGTAAGGAAAACAAAGTCTGTCCAGATGAAACTAAGGGACATCGGGCTAATAAGTGAAATAAACTAGACACAGGAAGAAAAGAGGAAGATAACAACTATCTGATCTCCCTCTGTTTTGGGGTATAATGAAGCTGACCTCACAGAGTAAAGTTGTCTAGTGGTAATGAGTCTCTAGGAAAGGCAAGAGGAAGGGAAGGGGAGAAAGACAACAGGTACCAAATTATAGTTGGATAGAAGTAATTACTGGTGTTCTGTTGCACAGACAAGCACTCATAAGCTAAAATCATTGTGTTATGTACTTCAAGATAACTACAGATGAGGACTTTGAACATTTTCAAAACCAAGACATGATAAATGTTTAGTGTGATAGTTATGATAAATTCCCTAAGATTATGACATTTTGTATATACGTGTCAAAACGCCAAACGATAGTCCATAAATATATACTACATGTACATTTCTGTGAAAAACTAGTTAAAATTGGGAAATAAAGGAGGAAGTGAGAGAAAGGATCAGTGAATCCTTGCTGATTAATAAAGTGAGGATCATATATTTTTCCTGGACTATAAAACCTAGGAAGCAGGGAAGGAGCTGCTACTTCTTTTCCAGCTTGATTTCTTATACTAGGCATCCCAGCTGTGTGACATCTTCCTCAGTAGGACCTTCCATCCAGTTCTAGTGAGCAACCATGAGGAATAACAAGAATTTATATGATGTGGGGACCTCTGTGCCTTCCTGCATGACAACATTTATGGGAGTCTGCCACCCCTGGGACTGGGGGTTTTCTTTGATAATGCAAGGCTTCGAGAAGCAGCTTTTCCTCACTATGCAGGGTAATTCTCTTTAAACTATTATTAAATAAATTGATTATATTTTTCAAATTTTCTTAAAGATAGTGTTGATATGGCTTTTTTCATGCCCTCTATTTTTGTTTAATCACCCTATCTACTCATCTTCCATGTTCCCCAACCCATTCCTGATTAAAGCTTTTTACCCCCAGTTTCCCCATATCACTTCAATTTTCTTAAAACCTATGTTCTACTCTGCTCCCTCCTTTTGGGAATCTTACTCCCATAATCTGCCTACTGATCCACCACCATGAGCATAAAAAATTAGAGGTTTGTAGCTAAGAGCCACACCTGAGCAAGAGAAATTGAGACATTTGATATCTGTACCTGGGTTACCTCACTCAATATAGTTTTTTCTCAGCTCCATTCATAATGCATACATGCATTTTCGTTATCTACTCATCATCAGCTGGTGGATACATAGGTTGATTCCCTCCCCTAAATACGATGAACAGATAATCAATGTAAAAGAATGAACAAATATCTCTGTGACAGGATCTGGACTCCTTTGGGCCTATGCCCAGAAGAAGAATAGCTAGGTCTCACTTATAGACTCAGTAAGAGGGGAGTCATCACCTTCAGTCTTGTGCCCATAGTTGACTGTCCCAGCCTCCAATGTACAATACAATTTTCTTGCTCATACACATGTTCTTTCTTCACCTAAATGAATAACTAAACAGAACACAAAGGGGCGATTCCTGGAAATGGATGACTAGGGGTAAAAGGGAATTTTATCATTAGACAGGAGATCACAGGGTCTGGGGACATTAGTCAGAATATATCCTATAACATCAGAGGATTACCAAAGAATATAAGCAATAAAAAAACTTAAAATATTTTAGACTTTTTATCTTTAACCATGAAAATTATGTTATTTTAGACTTTAAACCTTCTTCAATTCTTTATTTCATTAGCAAAAGTAAATAATATGATTCACTGTTCTTATCAGTGTCTGCTTTGAAAATTAAGAGGACAGGGTAGGGATTAAAAATCACCACATCCACAGGTGTATGGGCTGCACAAATAAGACTTAGTGGGTCATTGAGAAAAGAGGGCATGAAGTTGCGAGAGAATGTGGGAAGAGGACTCAGTTTGGGGAGGAATTATCAGAAAGACTAAGGGTTGAATAGGATCACAGTACAGTGTGCAAGCACAAAATTCTCAAAGAGTTAATAAAAATGAAACATTAATAAGATGTACATTGTACAGAGATCTAGGGTCACTTTCATACTGCAAAATGATTTTGGTAAAATAAATCTGATCTAACATATTTTCATTAGATACTATAACAGGACAATTTTTAAAAATATGCAAATTTGGATAAACGAAGAAGAAGTATCATTGACTTACTTTCAAGATGTTAAAGGAGCAATATTGTAATCATTTGAGTGAAGAAAACATTTCTGTAAACTTCCAGTTTAATTTAGACAGATAATCTTCTGAACATCTGCAGTGCTTGGATATCATGGAGGTAGCCAAAATAGGAAATAAAAATTTGAAAACTATAAATCTAGCTGAGAAATTTATATAGAATGTGCGTATTTGGGGCTCTGAGAAACACAACTTCATAAAATAACACATAAAATCTGTGCATGTTCATCTGTATTTATTACTGTCAGCTGCACATGCAGCAATGACTAAAATTAAATCCCGGCATTCCAGGTGTTCTGGTGACTGGCCAACCTTAGGCTACCTGATATCAAAAAATAATTTACTACTTACTATAACTGATTGTTCTTCTCTTTTGCAAAACCATTAAGTGAACTATTAAATCAAGTATATTTGCATATGTTTTATCCCATCTACAGAAAAAAATATTGATCGTTAAGCTATAACAGTACTCAAGGTATGAACAATTTAATTTTCCTCAAAATATAAATCGAAATAAATGTGCAGTATTTTTTTTCTTTCATACTGTTGGAGATTAACTGTATGTCTTTACCTCTACTAAGTTAGCACCCAGCAACTTCGCTGCATTCAAAGCCTTTTAACGAGCTACCGTTATGTACTTTTATATACTTAAGTTTTTTTATATATTAGTTAGTGTAATACGGAAACTGATTGAATTTACTGCCTTTTTCACAAGATGATGCCCATACCTGGCACTGTTTTCAAGGCCAAGAATCTGTGGCTACCCAGGTCACATGTCATAAGGGAGAACACTCTACTATTACCCTGTTCAATAGACATAGCATTAAGGTGATTCTGAATGGCT
>NW_008341886.1:372835-374690 GCF_000622305.1 Nannospalax galili | reverse complement strand
ATATATATATGAAATTCTTAAAGATTTAGTGCAAATATAATTTAAAACCCCTCTTCTAAAAGTTGATTGACTACATAACATGGAATGACTTTATAAAAATGAAACTAAACAATTGAATAACCAAACATCTCTCCCATTTCCAGCATTAGACGATCAATGTTACTTAGAACATTTTACATAGATTTATATATGAACATATTGAAAAGATCTATAAAGCTTCATGGATACTTGAATGTTACCATTATTGTTCATTCAACTCTTCCAGTGCAGTTCATTGATACATGAGCCACTGGACAACCACAGCTTATTTCTGAGTGTTGCTCATCTTTCAAAATTTTGGGAATAATCTTGAGGACACTAAATCAGTTCATGCTCTCAGGTAGTGTGATGCAAAGTAAGAAAGCTAGTGTCTTCGTAATCATTTACCTTTTATGACTTGTGATAAGCTTAGCTTAGAAATGATAGATGGAAGACTGCAATACAAAGATGCAAATGTAGAAAAAGTAGCAAGGCAGACTGGAAAAATGTATATATATGAGGCAATTGGTCAGAAGTGTCGAGAATCCTTAGGAATATAAAAAGATATGAAAACTGCCATTTCCCCGAATTGATTTTGGGGGCTTATAATTTAAAAGAATTTTGAACACAATATTCAACAGATGTTCACACATTTTGCACACTTTTCTTTTGAATAGTAATACTTTCATAATCCAATTCAAACTTTAAAAGTTTATCATCAATTATGGTTTTATATTCCCTCCCTTTCTGTAATACAATATCCATATAAACTATGAATTGTTTATTAGAGATACAATTATTTTGGGATGTATTACAAGATATGACCTTAGAGACTAGAGAGGTGATTGAGTGGTTGAGAGCACCAACTACTCTTGCAGAGGTCCTGGCAACCGTTCATACCTCCAGTTCCAATGCCCTCCTCTGATTTCTGTGGGCATTGTACAAAACTGTTGCGCTTACATGCATGTGGGCATTACACTCACATACATAAAATAAATAAATATGCAAATAAATAAAATTTTTTAAAAGTTGTGACCTTGACAATAGTATATGAATATTTTTATATTCCTGAAATCCTCTCTGGTATAATTCTGAAATATCATATCAAGACATAGATTATTATAATTTTTTATTTTAAAAATTATGTTATTGACTCTTGGAGAATTTCATATAATATATGTTGATCATTCAGATCCCCCTTACCTATCTCCACCCACATTTTACTCCCCCATAGACTTCCTATCCTCTATCATTATTTTTCTCTTTATAAAAGTCTATGAAGTCTAAACTGTGTTATCCCAAAATCACTTGGATGTGGATCCATTCCTTAGCTTCTGGTCAATCTACTAGTCATCACACCTTGGCAGAAAACTGACTCTCCCTTTCCCAAAAGCTGTTAGTTTCCAATAGATCCTCAACTAGGGCTGAAGCTTCTGACTCACCTCCCCCATCCAGCACTGTAATTTTTGATGGTTAGTATTCAAATAGTTGAATAGGAAGTTCTAATTACAGTTAAGTGAGAATGAGACTCACACCATATGTGACTTCTGTTGTTTGATTATTGTTTGTTTTTGGAGACAGGAACTGCTTAAGTTCCTAAGCCAGCTTTGAACTTGGGAATTTGTTTCTTCAGCTCTTTCCCTGATGTGCTGGGATACCAGCATGTGCCACCAAAGTCACCACTTTATCTGCTTTAGAAAGTGAACAGGTAGCACAACATCTTACATGTGAACACTAAATACAATGCAGGCAAATTTCAAAAAAATATTATTGTCATATTTTTTTTGAATTTTAAGATTTCTTGTAAGAGCTCAAATACAAGTTCCTTAACATATTG
>NW_008341886.1:367142-372613 GCF_000622305.1 Nannospalax galili | reverse complement strand
TAGTTAGTGTGAAATGCTTCTCTGTTAGATAAGGTAATTCACCACAATGTATAATGAAATTAATAATAATTAAAACTGGCACATTTGGAGTACTTATTACTAAACCTGTAAAGGACATGATTGAATGCAAAAAGTCAAGAAGAAAGCTGCTGGTAAAGCGCTTGGTGTGCAAGCACAATCAGGTTGGAGCCCCAGAACCCACACGAAAAGCCCAGGACAGGGCTGGGAAGGTGGAGATAGGAAGATGCAGGGTGTTCGTTGGCTAGTCAGCCTAGCCAATCAGAAAGCTCCAGGTTTACTGAAAGATTCTGTTTCAAAACACAACAACAACAACAACAACAACAACAACAACAATGGAGGTGGACATCATTAAAGAATGTTAAAGATGCCAGACATCAGCCTATGTCTTCCACAAATGTAGGCATATACACGTACATACACCATATGTACAACCAAACACACACACACACACACACACACAGAGAGAGAGAGAGAGAGAGAGAGAGAGAGAGAGAGAGAGAGAGAGAGAGAAATCCAAATGGTATAATTTTTTTCTCATGATATGGAACAAAAAGTGCAGAAATTAAGGTTATTACAGAGAAAACATAGCAGGACCTGGTGACTGATTTTGAAAGGAGGAGTAAAAACAGTGAACTGAAATATCTTAAATTACTAATTTTGACTATAGAATAATGGGTCTTGTCATTAACTCAAATCCCGTGCCCAGGTTGAATGTTGAATTTTCCCAAGAACACGTTGCTAAGAATAAGGCCTTAAAGATAGAATAAGTCACCTCTCTGATGTATATTTAAACTGAGTGCAGATTTTGTATATAATTAAGATGTTCTTGTTCAAGCACATTAAAATTTAACTCCATTTATTTTCTATAAAATTTTGCATGTTGTATTTTCACAGTGTTAGCTGTGATGTTTACTTTGCCCTTTGTAGATACAATGAGTGCACATGTGGGTTCCTCAAGAGCGTCTTTTGTCTTAAGAATTTTGGATATAATATCTGGATTTCCCTTTTATGTTTTATTCTGCTGAGTTAGGTTACAGGTAGCTGTGTTTTGTTCCATTTTCTCTCTTTAGGAATAACTTTGATAAGTTCTTTTGTCCAGATTCATTGAATTGTGTGAATGAAGTTTTTCTTGACTTGTTCACTTTCTTTTCCTTTTTAAAACCCAAGTTTTTATGCTAGGACACTATTGTCCAGCAGCTCCTCCACGGTCTCCTATGTTTTATTTTTCGAAAATAGATTTTGCTTTTATGAGAATTTCCTACATGCGTTCTAAATTCAAGTCATTTCCACTCTCCCACTCCCTCCATTCAATCCTCCCATGCACAGTCCCTAAATTTCCTGTCTTCTATTTTAATTATTATTGCAACAGATATATACACATGTACATTATCTACATCTTTATCTATCTTTTTAGTTCTCTCCTCTCACTTTTTATTATATGCATTATTTTGCAGACTTGTATTCTGGTTGATAAACCATTGTAGTGATGAACAGTCAGCTGAAGAGCAGATGGTCAGCATTCCTCAGGTCAGTCATTCTGTCCTCATTTGTATGTTTCCTGTGAAGACTTTGAGGAACGTAGGACAGTGTCCACCTGTCCTTTTTCATTCAGCTGATCTTAAGCTTCTTAAACTTTCCTGGTTGAGGAAATTCTCCGTGAATGCTGTCATACTTTGTTATTGACAGGAATTTCTCAAAAAATAAATATTAATATCCTGATTGAGCAGTACCTACTCTACACAGGTATTGAAGTATCAAGTTGTAACTTACAAATGTGCAGAAATATTATGTGACAAGCAAAAATTATTGCAAGAGCTTCTTAAGTAGATGTAAATGTTAACTGCCCTGATTTTATGATTATACAATGTATATCTGTATTGATATCAACTTGTATCACATTAATTTCTACAATTAATATGTCTAAATTAATGCACAGTTTAAGAGAATGTTTTATCAGACATGGAGGTACTGGCCTTTAATCCCACACTGGGGAGGCAGAGGCTGGAGGATCTCTGTGAGATCAAGGCCTGCCTGTTCTACAGAGTGAGCTCCAGCCAGGCCAGCTGTAATTACATGGAGACATGGAGACTTATCTCAAAGAAACAGACAAACAAACAAAAAAGAGATATTTATTTATTAATTCCTTGGAGAACTGAAAATTTATTTTGAAGAATCTTTCCTTCACTACAACAGTCTACTTATATTCTAAGGATTGAAGAAAGAGCTTCACTTTCTTAATCTCATTCTCTCTCTCTCTATCTCTGCTTCTCTCTTTGTGTGTGTTTGTGTCTATGTGTGTTTCTCTCTGTGTGTCTCTGTCTCTGTATCTCTGTTTGTCTCTCTCTTTGTGTGTGTTTGTGTCTATGTGTGTGTTTCTATCTGTGTGTCCCTGTCTCTGTCTCTCTCTTTCTGTGTATTTGTGTCTGTGTGTTTCTCTCTGTGTGTCTCTGTCTCTGTATCTCTGTTTGTCTCTCTCTTTGTGTGTGTTTGTGTCTATGTGTGTGTTTCTATCTGTGTGTCTCTGTCTCTCTGTCTCTGTCTCTCTCTTTGTGTGTGTTTGTGTCTGTGTGTTTCTCTCTGTGTGTCTCTGTCTCTGTCTCTCTGTCTCTGTCTCTCTCTTTGTGTGTGTTTGTGTCTATGTGTGTTTCTGTGTGTCTTTGTCTCTCTCTTTGTGTGTGTTTGTGTCTATGTGTGTTTCTCTCTGTGTGTCTCTGTCTCTCTCTTTGTGTGTCTATGTGTGTGTTTCTCTCTGTGTCTCTATCTCTGTCTCTCACTCTCTCTCTGTTTTCCCACATCCTTACTTTCCTTCCTCCTTCCCACCTCCCTTTGATTTCTTCGTTTTGCTCTTTTACTCTTCCCTATCCACCCAGACGGTCACTAAGGTCAATTATGCAAAGCATTCTTTCCAAGTTTAATGTTGGTAAATTTGGGGAGTTCATCTCTTTTACTACATTCTCTAAAATTTTAGTCTCTGAATTCAACTTTCTTGCTCTCAGAAAACTAGAGCATGAGAAAATAGCATCAAAATTTCTAAGGGAACAAACCACTGGTCCGTTCTTGGATTTGCTCTCATGATAAATGAGTAATTAGCAATATAGAAAGTCCAGAGTTCTCTTTCAAATACTCTTCAGCTATGTTAACAGGACCATGGATGAGTAATTAAAACAACATATTTCTGCCTTCTTCATCCAAATGAAAAACCCTAATGTTCCTAGCCCTACCAACCAGCAGAGTCCCCTTTCAGGTTGATCTGTCCAAACCAGTTCTGGTAAAAGCCAGGCAGCCCTTGGGCAGCTTTTCCTTTGAAGCCATGAACCTGTTAATCACTTCTTCTTCTTTTGTTTTTCTTTCCTATTTTCTCTGGAGAGCTTTTCTCTGTGTTTTTTCAGTTTTAACAAAATTTGTTATTTGTTGCTTTTTGCTGTGTCTGAAAGTTTTGCTGTTTTTTAATTCATTGTTAATTAAGGAGCAAAGAAAGCTGATCATATTTCCTAGAAGGTGCCCCATGTGGCTCCTAGACATTGACATTTTTCCTTTAATCTATATGTTAACTATCTAATTATTGACACCACCCTTCTTATTTAATATGTTTTGTTTGGTTTTAGTTTGGCCCCTGTCACTGTATATCTTTGCATATTACATGTATCATTTAATTTTCCAGTTTCAGTTTACTTTATAGAAGAATCCAGTTGGAGAATACAAATATTTACGAAACATATCAACACTTAAAAATAAAAATAAATAATCGTTTGGAAGTTTCTTTATTTCAACATCAATAATACCACATTGAGTATCATCTGTAGATTATTTATTTTGTGAGACTGGTGAGATAGCTCAGGGGTTAAGAGCACTGGCTACTCTTAAGGGGACTGGGATTCAATTTCCAGATGTATAGCTAAAGGCTATATAACAAGCAACAATGCCAGATAGGAGATACCTTCTTTTGAGTTGTTGGCCAGGGTGGCCAAAGGGATTCCCAGATAGTAACCCAGCATAGAACTGGGAAAGTAAACAGTAAACCCCAATCTTATCTAAAGGAATACTGACAACTGATTGGTGCTAGATGAGGAACAGCTGACTTCCTAAAAAAAGACCTCTAGATAGGCTGACTAGATTCACCAGAAAGGCAAGTAGTGGGAAATGGAGGTGCCACCAACACAGTGGAGAGTAGCAGGGATAACACAGTATAAGGGTTCTAGTGGGGGTATGGAGGCTATGGGAGGGTGCCATCTGGAAGTGGGTGTATAGTTGAATAAGATAGTTTGGGATGTTCTGTGTGATATACACACACAATAAACAATCAACAAATTAAAAAATATATTATATTTGAAGAGGAAGCATAAAAGTTTACATCATGTCAATTAGTAGAGGTGATGAACATTACCATGGAAATCTACCTGATGACTTTGTAGACATACACAGGTGCCAAGGGTCCCAGTGCAAACGATTATGACTAGTAATAATTAGATACATACAGATTAGAGAAGCATGCACCAACATCTCAGTGTTAGTAGCAAAAAACGATGAGTCTTTCTTTAAGAAATGGTATATTTTAGAATGAAATGGAGAACTTTTTTGAGGGTTAAAAACTGATTCAATTTTATGTCTTACAGGGCTTATACTGAGTTCAATATTGTATAACTGTATTGATTCAACAGCGAACCTTGAAATTTTATAGTCACTTTTGAAGGAGCTGTGTCTTTGCTCTGGAAACTGTTATTGGGCATGTAAAAGCTGTAATGATATGCTTCTTCTAAAAAAATAAAAAAATAATATTTTTAAAAATGTAGGCAACAGCATATTTTGAATTGGAGATCTTCTTTTAAGATCTTCTTCTTTTTTACACTTTAATGGTAAAAACCATCCAATTTTATATCTTACTGGGTTTATACTGAGTTCAATACTGTATAACTGTATTAATTCAACTGTGAACTTAAAAACTTACAGCCGCTTTTGAAAGAGATGTATCCTTGCTCTCGAGTGTGTTACTGAGTATGTTAAAGCTGTAACGAAATGCTTCTAATCATGTGGGTATTAAATTATTTAAAAAATTTTTTAAATTCTTCAGAGCATAAAAATTTGCTCCTTAATAATTAGTAGATGTGAAAAACATTACCATTGAAATCTACCTGATGACTTTATATCCATGCTCAGATGCCAAGGAGCTCAGAAAATAACAGAATGTAACTAGTAATAATCAGATTAGAAATGCATGTGCAAATATATTAGTGTCAATTGCATTAAAATGATTTTTTCTGTATGAAACTATTTTAATAATGAAATTGAGATCTTTTTTAAACGTTAAAACCTCATTTAATTTTATATCTTAAAATGTTTATAATGAGTAAAAGATTGTATAAGCGTAATAATTCATCTGAAAACAAAATGTACAGCCAATTTTGAAAGAGATGTACCCTAGCTCAGAAAAATGTTATTGAATAGGTTAATGC
>NW_008341886.1:363315-367066 GCF_000622305.1 Nannospalax galili | reverse complement strand
ACATTGCAATGTTTTGCACATCTACATTTTAGTCATTAAAATATAGAACTATTGAGTGTATATTTTATATGCACATTACTAGATATATAAACAAAACTCCAATTTTCAAAATGACAACTTTCATTTAAATTTATTTCAAAAAACTATACTTGAATAGACTATATATTGTGAAATACTCAGGCTTAGAGACCTTTATTTTAAATTCCTTTTATTGATTAGATTTAGAACATTTAAAGGATATTTCTTTTTGGTTCATTGGATTTACTCAATAAAAATCAGTTATCTGTACTTTAAATAAACAACAGTATCTGATTAGTAGACATCTTGGCTTATCACTCCAAGGTACATGTGTAATTAACGAAAATGGAATATAAAGATGAGCAGTATATGTGAAGTTCGGACACTGTTATTCAGATATTCCTGTAACTACAGTTTTTATGCTTAACTTTTAAAGTAAAGACAGCCTTTCTACACCTTTTCCTTCAGTCTTTTATTCTTCTCTGCACAAAGTAACTGTTCTGAAATCTGACTCAGTAACTTTTGATAAGTTTTGTAAAAGTCTATTTAGATCTGTTTCCTGTACTACCTAACATTTCTTTTAGACATGACAGACCAATTTTAATTCTGATTTATCTTAATTACCAAAAATTTACTTTAAAACATTGAATTTAAATTGTTTATACAAACATATGTTTGATTAGATGCATGATGTAGATGTTTGTGGATATTAAAAAAGTATAGTTTTACAAACATATCCACACACAGGGTGAGAATTATCTTTTCAGTTTAAAGATAGCAACTCCACATCTATTAATCCTTTATTATTCTAGGAGCTATAGGTATAAAATACAGCGTGCAGTCTGTAATTATTATGCTAGTATTAAGGCAGAATCCTATTTCTCTACATAAAAACAAGTTATTGTAGTAGTATTGGATGGTTCAAATAAATGGTAAAATAAGATGTGGCTATATGCTATAGAACTCAACAGACTGAGGCATAGATATCAAAAGTTTGGTGCCAACCTGTGCTACATAGTGAGTTCCTTGCTGTCTGGGCCATGGAGTAAGACCCTGTTTCAAAAACTAAATTCCAAACCAAACCAAAATAAATAAACAAACAAAAAACAACTAAACTAGCCCCAGAGTAACAGAAAAAAGGTATGTTATGACTGAATAAAGCTTTTAGTTTATGGGACTGTTCATAAGAATACACAACAAAGTGATATTTAGGGTACTGAGAACTTGCTTTAATTATAATCATGATTTATTTTTTAAAACTTAACAATGCACAAAAACTCTTGGACCCCCTTTACCATGGACACAACATGCTTCCTTCTATGACAAAAGCTCTGTATTCTTAGTTGTAGAGGAGGGGGTTGGTGTGAATTTGATTAAAGCACCTTATATGCATGTATGAAACTCTCAATAAATTTTTAACTAAAAAATCTTCTTTCCTGTGCACTCAATTGAGAAGCAAAATAATTAGTTGATCAGTAATCTAGAAAATTAGTAAACTATGGGAATTAGTGTGAGTAGGTATTCCTTATATTTTTACTCTCAATAAGTAGATTTTTGGCTTATGAGATTTAAGTGTAAGAATTAAACGGTTTTATTTTTCAGTGTTAAATAGCATGAAATTTAAAATGGCAAAGACCATAGAACTCATGTCACCATCGTTAATTTGTAGAGGAGGAAACTTAAACACCAATATTTGTTATTAAATTTTGTTATTATTAATTTTAAAAGCTTTCCTAGTCAAAATCCCGTGAAACCCAGCACTGCAGTATCTTCCTCCGTCCTTACCAGAAACACCAAAGGTGGTCCCTGCTTTGCATTTCTCTGCTGTGAGATTAAAGTGGCATTAGTTAGAAAATGTTCATGTGTTGCTCCGCTAAAATTTGTTATGCAAGTCTTCATAATTTCATCTTTCTTTACCACTTAGTGGAACTCTATTGTGTAAATGCAACACATTTTAATTATCCATTCATTAGTGGAGGGACATTTAAATTTTTCCATTTTTTAGTCATTGTGAAAAGAGCAGCAATGAACAAAGATGCACAGGTATCCCTACAGTAGGATGAGTCCTTTGGGTATATGGCAAGAAGTGGTATAACAGGATGAAATGGAAGATTCTTCTGTTTTGTTTTATTTTCTTTTGTTTTTTGAACTTTTCAAGACAGCTTTCTATAGTGGTTGAATGTGTCTGCATTCCCACCAGCAGTGAATGAATGTTCCCCTTTCTCCACATCTTTGCCAACAGTTGGTGTCTTTTGTTCTCTTGTACTTAGTAAGTCTGACTAGGGTAGGATGCAATCTTAAAGTGGTTTTGATTTGTATTTTGCCAATTACTATGAATATTGAGTACTTTTTAAGGTGTTTTTAAGGTGTTTCTTCATTTGAGAACACTCTGTTCAGGTCCTTAGCCCATCTTCTTATTGGGTCATTTATTTTTTTTTCTTTAACTTTTGAGTTCTTTGTATATTCAGGGTATTAATCCTTTGTTGTACCAGGGGAAGATTTTCTCTCACCATGTGGGTTTCCTCTTAAACTTCCATGGATGAGTCTTTGACTATACAGAAGCTTTTTAGTTTAATGAGGTCTCATTTGTTGATTGTTGATTTTAATGCCTGAGCAACTTGCGTCCAATTTGGAAAGTCCTTTCATACACCTATATCTTCTAGGTTATTGCCTATGCTGTCTTATAAAAGTTTCAGAGATTTAGGCTTTATATTGAGGTATTTGGTCCACTTGGAGATAATTTTTATGCAGGATGAAAGATAAGGTTCCAATTTCATTCTTCTACCCATGAAGATCCAGTTTTGCCAGCACCATTTGTTGGAGATGCTGTATTTACTCCATTGTGTGTTCTCAGCACCTTTGTCAAATATCAGCTGTCTGAAATTTCATGCATTCATATTTGGGTCTTCTATTATGTTCCATTGATCTATGTGTCTGGTTTTGTGCCATTAAGGAAAGGGAGGCTTTCTGGTCTCTGGGAAACTGTTTATGGACTTACAACAATGGTGTGAACATGCACAAGACTGATGCAAATTCAATCAGACAAAATCCCAGCATAGAATGATGGAGAGGGGGAGCAGACCCAAACCCTAGACAAACAACAGTGATTACTGTGGGGTGAGGGAGAATAGATCTTTAAGGAGTGACTCTAGATGGGGTGACTAGACTCCAGTGAATGTACTTGTACCGAGGAAATGTTTGACAAAATAGTACTTAACATATATGACAGAATGTCTGAAATCTGGTGTGGAGGGTAATAGGAGGTGGGGAGGAAATAAATTATGATGCATTGTATGAAATGCACAGAAATGTATTTGAAAATGTTTATTCTGATGATTGACACATCATGGATCTTATTATGTTCCATGGGAGCCATTGCTCTTTATAGAAAAAAGTAACGTGTGAACACGTATGTTCTCTTCCTGAAAGTCAGTGGTGTCTCATCTTTGAGAAATATGACTTGTGTGAATTTGAAAATGGGTGGTACTCTCACAAAAAATACCTAATTTAATAGGAATTCAGCTCAATCTCATGGGTGGTACTCTCACAAAAAAATACCTAATTTAATAGGAATTCAGCTCAATCTCATGGTTAATATTTCCAGAGAAGAGCATGTATGTGAAAACTAAAATCCTCATTAGAATGAGCAACTAATTAATCTTTAATGGTTTTAAGAGTACGAAATCATGAAATTTGCAGGTAAATGGATGGAACTAGAAACTGTTATACTAAG
>NW_008341886.1:279433-361977 GCF_000622305.1 Nannospalax galili | reverse complement strand
ATAGTCATGTATATAGAGATTAGAAATGCATGTGAAAACGTCTCAATGTCAATAGCCTTGGAATGAATTTTTCTGTATGAAACTGTGTCTTTTGACAACGAAGTGGAGATCTTTTTAAACGTTCAAACCTCATTAAATTTTATGTCTTAAAGAGTTTATAATGAGAAAAAGATTGTATAAGCGTAATAATTCATCTGTAAACCTAGAAATGTAGAGCCAATTTTGAAAAAAAATGTAAAAAACAGCATATTTTAAAATGAAATGGAGATCTTGTTTAAAGAGTAAAAACTCATTCAATTTTATGTGTTACAGAGTTTATACTGAGTTCAATATTGTACAACTGTATTAATTCAACTGTGAATCTAAAAATTTACAGTCACTTTTGAAAGAGATGTATCCTTGCTCTGGAGTGTGTTACTGAATATGTCAAAGCTGTAGTGAAATGCTTCTTCTAATCATATGGCTATTAAAATTTTTAAAAAATAAAAAAAGAGTACTAAAAAGAAAACTTTTGATTGTTTGGAGGAGTTGGAAAAGCAATTCTCATAAGAATTCTTCAGAGGCTTCAGGAAGCATGCCAAGAGCTCATCAATGCTGAAATTCTGGTAAAACAAGAATAGCAATTCCTTGGGGCAATACATCATGCACAGTACATGGTGGCACAAAATCAATGAGCAATAAATGAATGTAAATTCCTGTGAGTTTCAGAATATTCTCAAAATTTATGTATAGATCACCACACATGTATTAATTGACCACTAGCACTCTTATTTTTTCTCTTAAAATATAAGAAAATTGGTTCAACATGATTTAGTTCAGATGCTGATAATATTAGAAAAATATTGTCTATCCTTAATACTTACAGGAAAACTAGTCATTTTGACTTCACAGACATTATTAATACCACATGTCAAGTCAAATATAATGTATAAACTTCTGTATGAAGAGGGGAGCAGATATGCAAATTTATAGAGAAATGCTTCTATGTTTGACAAGGTATGTTGCTAAAATGACTTCAGGTAAGTGATTTACAGCTGACCTACATCCCCAGTGCAATAAAACAACGTTAGAAGATGAGGTTCCAGCAATTAATTAGAAAGTAAGATAACTTCATTATGTATAAACAAGCTCTGCCAAGCAGTGTAACAGTCTAAAAATGGAGACTCTTTGTTTAATGGGTTACCTGGAAAAGGAAAATGCAAGATTTCATTTATAATCGAAATGCAAACATTTTCTTCTCATAGAAATTCAACACCAGTCATAAAGTGATGAGGCTCACAGTTTCAATAACGTGTCCTTCAAGTGATTTCCAAATACAACATGAAGTATATTAAACCTACCATGGCTTTTAACAATGCCAAAAATTGTACACGTCTAATGAGGCAGAAAATTGAACAATAAAATAGTGATGATCATGCAGAAGATTAAGGGAGGTTCTAACTATGAGAGTGAAGTTACATAACAGGAAGAGCCATCAATGAGGGGTTTGCTGAGAATTTCCAAATACATTTTTCTAGAATAATCTTTTAATTACAGAGTGAGAGTATGTCAGTTAAATTTTTTAATCAGTTAAATTTTTGTGTCCTTAGAAGTTTTTTTTTGGGGGGGGGATTCTGCGAGGATATGTCAACTCTTTATTCATTTTACAAATTAGAAAAACTGGTTGTGTGTGTGTGTGTGTGTGTGTGTGTGTGTGTGTGTATTAATTCTCTAGGGAAAGGAAATGATACTAGGACTAAAGCAATAATTCTTTGAAGGAGTGAAAAATTATTAGCAAAAAGTGCAACACAAATGAAAAACCAGAAAGAATTAAGCCCTATGTTAATTATTCACAAAATTTTTAGTAGGAAATTCAAAGAAACAATATGAGGAATTACAGTCAAATATTGTGTGGCAGCATTTCAGTCAATGGATAACTACCTGTACTGCATTTATGACTAGGTTCACATAACTTTTTGATGGGCCTGAAAAATCCCTACCAAGCAGTGATGCTGCACCTGTCAGTGATGCAGTGTGTGATGGTTTGAATGAAAATGTCCCCCATAGACTCCAGGTATTTTGACATTTTGTCCTCAGATGATGGCACTGTTTTGGGAGGTTTTAGAAGGCGTGGCTATCCTGGAGGAAACACGTCACTGGGGGTGGGCTTAGAGAGTTCTTAAGCCTTCCCACATCTCCAGTTGCTCTCTGTCCCCCTGTGCCTGCTTGATGATGTGAGAGTTTAGCTTTTGCTGCCCCTGCTCCAGCCCCCCCCAGCCCCCAAGCATCCCTGCCATGACAGACTGTAATTGCCCTGGAACCATAAGCTCAAATAAACTCTTCCTTCTATAAATTGCTTGGGTCAGTGTTTCTATCACAGCAACAGAAAAGTGACTAATACACGGTGTATGCCATAACATCATGAACCTGTGGGGATGCAGTTGTAAATTCACCTAACATGTTTCCATTCATCTAAAAGTATAGGATATAGCAATTATGGGCAGCACATAGTCCAGGAAACTATGATGAATGGCTGTATTATTGAGAATATATATTCTAGCCTTGTAATGTAAAGTGCACTGCATTTATGGTTAAGATAATAACTGTAAAATTGCCTCAACTCTTTCTGGAGGCATCAGAACAAGGAACAGTTATCATAGGAGCTGATAGCTCCATGCTTGTTACTGCCTGAAGAACTTCCATTTGGATACAAATTAGAAGCAGAGGATGGTGAAATTGATACTCTGCATCTCTTTGAAGATTAAGCTAGTATGTGTATTTGGGTCTCAACTTTTTTCAAAAATATTTCAACTGCAAAAAAAAATAAACTGTAGTAAAATGTTTATAGAATTAAGGTAGAAAATATATTTATACTGCTTTCTAATATGTTTTAAGTATGAAGGAGCAAGTTTCAAAGCTTATAATGTAGAAATGCTTCATTAAGAGAGTGACCATTGTATTGAATATTTAAACATATTTTCTTATAAATTAGCTTAGCCTGTTTAGTGTGTTAGATTCTACCACAGTTTGTAGTACCAGGCCTCAACGTTTTGTCTTCAACCCACTCAGTGACTTTCAGTCATGCAAATTCCATTCATGGTAAGAGAACACTATTTTAATGTGGAATACTGCACTTAATGCAGGTTTATGTTTAGATACAAAAATAATTACAGGGCTGGAGAGATGGCTCACTGGTTGTTCTTTCAGAAGACCAGATTTGAATCCCAGCACCCACATGGCAGCTAACAACTGTCTGTAACTTCAGTCCCAGAGGATTCAACAGCTTCTTCTGACCTCCGTGGGCATTGCACAGCAAGGGTGCATTTACCTACATGCAGGCAATACACACATACACATAAAATAAAAATAATAAATAAAATATAAAAAATAATAATTACAGTCCTGTTACAATTCCACAGCTTTCGGTACTATATCAGACTGTTCATGTTTGTAGATGAGAATTTTTAGCATCTGTTATATAATCCATATTGTGATAAAGTGGACCATCTAGTTTGTGCAAATACACAAATTAAATCCATACAGAGTCAAGCATACCAAATAATGTATCTTTAATGTATCAGTGTCATTTAGCAATGTATTATGAACATGTAAAAATTTTATTACCCCATTAATAGAAATAATATATCATTTTATATAATGATAGTATTCAGTTCAATTATCATTTCAAAACAACATGAAATAATACTTCTTATAGGTATGCCGTAAGGGTTTGAGAAATTACATAATATTGTACCAGATGCTGTATTAGATATTTTGTTTTGACTTTTTGTGGAATTTGTGTTATAAACATCATTACTAATTACATAAAATTAATGAGGAACTATATTCATTCAATAAATTTAAATGATATTAGCATTTAAGGTTAGGCAATGCTAACATTGAAAAAATGATTATAGTCTAAGAGAGGATTTGAATTAAACAATGAATAATAATGAATATATTTCCTGATATTCTGAAATGCATCAGAAGAAAAGGCCACAAATTGTGTCTATATGGAAGCTGAATAATTTTGCTGCTAGTTACCATTCTAGAAAACTTTGGTATGTGCTAGAACCCAAAGATCTAAGTATAAATGCAAATTCTCTGTGATTGTTGGTTATTAAATGGTATGTTGAGTGTGTAAGTGAAAGAATAGATCAATGACATATCAGATGCTTTCTGTTTTTATAAACCATACAGTTATTGTATACCTTTCTTTCTCATTTGTGATTAGATCCAGCTTATATGCACATTTTCATATATGGTTGGCACAGTGTCCTTTGGGCATCAAATTACACTGCTACTCTCTTTTGTTAAGCAAATAAAGTACTGTAGAGCAATGAGGAGATGGACCTATGTTTGTAAAGTTCACATCTTCATGCGTATTGAATAAACATTGCTTATAATTTTTACTGCTTTTATGATTTGGATTCCCGAAAATGGATGTTTTTAACATGGAAACCCAAGTTTTCCTTATTACAATTACATAATTCTAACAAATAGTAAATGAAATAAATTCACTGTTAACTTCACTAAATTCTGTTAGAATGCCGAAATAACAGTGTGTGATTCCTTGTAAATCTTAAGAGGCAGAAATCCCTATGCAACTTGCACAAGACCTAATTTTAATACAAGCTGGTCTTACCTCTGAAAATCTGTTGACATAGCTAAATTCACACTACATATTCCTCAACAGTTACAATAATTCTTTTTAAAATTTTTATTGAGATTTTTAAATTTCATACAATATTTCCCACTCAAATCCAGACACATTCCTCATCCATGCCTCCCTGTATCCCGCCACTAAATCCCATATACTCTGCCATACATGCTGAGTCCTATTCATTAAGCTGTTTACACCCGAACTTCCTGCATAAATGCTTCTGCTGGAGCCTAGTCAGCCTATCCAGTGGTTGTATGTAAGTCATACTCCCCTCACCCAGCCACAATCTGTCTCAAATAATTCTCAGTCTAGTGCTGACCCACCACCTATTTCTCACCTCCCATTTGGGCCCTTGTTTATTTGAGCTGACATCGGGCCCCAGCTTGTCACCACAGCTGCCACAGGGTTACATAAGCAAGCCTCCAGTACCTGGAAGCCTCCATCTCCCTGTGTTCATGAACCAAACTTGTCTCTTAAAATCTTTCCACCTACTTTTCCATAATGGTCCCTGATATGTGGTTGGGTGAGGTTCCACATAGGAGACCCATCCTACACTCTACAGTCTCTTATTCTCTAAAACTTGGCCAGTTGTGGCCTTCTGTATACATTACACTCTGATGTACATGGAAGCCTCACTGGTGAGAGTAGAGGGGGCATTAGCCCCTTCTCTATCCCTCATTCCACTATATTCTATGAGCCTTGGTTATAGAGATTCGAATGAAGATGTGTCCCTTAGTCCTGGGCCTCTCCCAGGTGTATGTTCTCTGTGCCTGACCGGATGTGCAACTCTTCAGTGGCCTCCATCTGTTGCAAAAAGAAGCTTCTTTGATGAGTACTGTACGTCATGATTATTACTCTAAGGGAGGTCTCTTCTATCTCACACTGTTTCCTTCCAAGCAGCTCCTAGGTAGACATATGCATTAATGTTCAGACACTCTACATGCATTTCTCAAAGGGTTTCTAGGGTATCACTTTTCCCTCTAAGTTTCCTAGCCCTCTGAAATTCACTCATCTCCACTTTTTGTTCTCGCATGAGGCTTCCCTCCACCCTCCCTCCCTAGTCACAATGCCCCCATTATCCCCACCTTCCTCCCAATACCTCCCAATTCCCGCCATCTTTCCTTTCCTTACTTTCCTCCCTCCCTCACAGCATGTGTCCCTTGCATGTTCCTGCTTCCTCTAATTCCTGCTGATTACTCCCACTTTTTCCACATTCCTCAGGTGACATCTGCTCCCTACTATCTCCCTTTCAGGTTATTTCCCTTCCTTTACCTCCATGTATCCTTTCCCTTTACCTGGCTCTTGGTGTTACAGCAGAATTTGTGCGCTCACGTACAAGAGATTGGTGCTACAATCCACAAAGTAGAGAGAACATAGGTCACTTGATTTTCTGTGTTTGTGTTACTCCACTTAGTAAAACACTCTCTAGCTCCATCCACTTACCTATAAATTTCATGATTTCATCTTTCTTCCTGATGAGTAGAACTCCACTGTGTAAATGAACCACATTTTCATTAACCATTCATCAGTTGAGGGACATTTACTTTGTTTCCATTTCTTAGCTATTATGAAGAGAGCAGCAACAAACAGTAGGCTGTGTCCAAGAAGTGATATCAGTGGATCACATGGTAGGTTCATTTTCAGTCTCTTGAGGTTCTCCACACTGCTTTCCATAGTGCTTGTACAAGTTTCCATTCCCACAAGCAGTAAATGTACATTCCTCTTTCTCCACATCCTCTCCAGCATTTGGAGGCTTTCTTGATCTTTGCCAATCTGACTGGAGTGAGATGGAATCTTAAAATGGTTTTGACTTCCATTTCTCTATTTACTAAGAATTTGAGCACTTTTTAAAGTGCTCCTTAGCCGTTTTTATTTCTTCACTTGAGAACTCCTTGTTTAGGTCTATCACTCATTTTTTATTGGGTCATTTATCTTCTTTCTTTCTTTTCTGAGTTCTTTGTATATTTTGTATATTAATCTTCTGTTACATGTGTAGCTGCTGAAGATTTTCTCCCACTTCCCTTCCCTGATAATTTCTTTTGCTTTACAGAAACTGTAATTTAACGACGTCCCACTTACTGATTGTTTAACTTAGTGCCCAAGCGGCTGATGTCTGAGTTAGAAAGTTTTCCTATGCTGGTATCTTGAAGGCTGCTATGTTTTCTTCTTGCAGTTTCTGAGTTTGAGGTTTTATATTGAGGTCTTTGATCCATTTGGAGTTGTCTTTTTCACAGGGTAAAAGATAAGGTCAAGTTTCATTTTTTGCAGATAGAGATTCAGCTTTGCCAGCACCATTTGCAAAGAGGCTATCTCTCCTCCATTGCGTGTTCTTAGGACCTTTGTAGACTATCAGGTGACTGAAATTATATGAATGCACGTACTGGTCTTCTGTTGTGTTCCATTGATCAATGTATCTTACTTTTTTCTACTACTATGCTAGTTTTATGACTATAACTCTGTAATATAATCTGAGATCTGGTATGATAGCCCCCCAGCATTGTTCTTTTTGCCCAAGATTGTTTTGGCTATTCAGGCTCTCTTGTGACTCCATATGAGTTTTAGGATGATTTTGTCAATCTCTGTGAAGAATGTCATGAGTATTTTGATTGAGATTGCATTGAATCTATATATTAATTTTGGTAAGATGGTCATTTTTACATTATTGATTCTACTAATCCATGGTAATGGCTGGTTTTTCCATCTCCTACTGTCTTCCTATATCTCTTTCTTTAGAGTTTTGAAATTTTCATTGTAGAGCTCATTAATGTCTTTGTTTAGATTTATTCCTAAATATTTTATTTTATTTTTGAAGCTATTGAGAAAGGGAGGGTTCCTCAAGTGTTTTTCTGATTGCTTATTATTGGTATACAGAAAGGCTACTGATATTTTCAGGTTGATTTTATATCCTGTGACTTTAATGACAGTGTTAATCAATTCTCACAGTTTTCTAGTGGAATTTTTGGAATCTCTTATGCATAGTAGCATGTCATTGGAAAATAGGGATAATTTGACCCCTTCTTTTCCAATTGGTACTCCTTTAATTTCCTTCTCTTGTCTTATTGCTCTTGTAAGAGTTTCTAGCACTATAATGAAAAGGAGTGGAGATATTAGCCAGCCCTGTCTGGTTCCTGATTTTAATGGGAATGCTTCCAGTTTTTCTCTATTTAGGATGATATTGGCTATGGGTTTGTGTATATAGCTTTAATTATGTTGTAGTCACACATAGGCTGAAAGAATTCATGTCTTCCATACCAGCACTACAGAGAATACTTGAAGTAATACAAAGGACCAAAGAAAGGAATGAGTATGCACAAGAGGATATAGAAAGAAAATAAAGCTATAACAAGAGAAACACAAAATAGGGCCACGAACACACACACACACACACACACACACACACACACACACACAAAATAAAATGACAGTATTCAAGACACAGCTTTCAATAAAAAATACTAAGTATCAATGGCCTCAACTCTCCTGTCAAAAGACACTGGCTGATGCAATGGATCAAGAAAGAAAATCCATCTTTTTGTTTTTTCAAGAAACTCAGCTCACCTTCAAGGATAGCCACTATCATAGAGTAAAAGGATGGCAAAAGTGTTCCAAGCAAATGGCCCCAAGAAGCCAGCAGGTGTCAAAATTTTAATATCTGACAAAATAGACTTCAAATCAAAGCTCATCAGAAGAATGATGATTACTTCATTCTAATCAAAGAGCAATTGACCAAGAAGCTACTACAGTCACGAACATTTATGCACCAAACCCCGGAGAATCCAATTTCATAAAATCATTAGTATAGGACTATAAAACAAAGATTTCACCAACTCTGTGATGGTGGCTGACTTTATGACCCCACTTTCTTCAATAGACAGGTCAACTGGACAAAGAATAAACAGAGAGCCATCTGAATTAACTGACATGCTACATGAAATGAATGTAACAGATATATACAGAATATTCCATACCACCACCAAAGAATACACTTCCTACTCAGAAGCTTATGCAACTTATTCTAAAATTGCCACATTCTGGGACACAAAAAAAAATCTTCAACAAATACAAAAGTTGAAATAACCACATGCCTTCTATCAAACCACAGTGCAATAAAACTTATAATCAACACCAAAAGAAGCTCTAGTAAATACATGAACTCATGGAGATTAAACAGCACACTACTGAATCATGACTGGGTCAAAGAAGAAATTAAGAAAGAAATAAAAATATTCCTGAGACAATTGGCAACTGATTGCTGCTAGAAGAGGAAGTGCTAATCTTCCTAAAACAAGGAAATCTAAACAGGCTGACTAGACTCAGAAGATGGACAAGCACTGGGGAATGGCTGGGGGCACTGAGAACACAATGGACAGTAACAGAGATGACAGAGTATATGGGCTCCAGTGGAGGGGGGGCGTCTATGGGAGGGTGCCATTTGAGAAGTAAGTGTACAGATGAAGAAGATTATTTGGGATGTTCTGTATGAAACACACACACAAAAATCAACAAATTAAAAAAATGAGTTATGTTTGAGGAAGAAGCATAAAAATTTGCTTCATGTTAATTAGTAGAGATGATAAACATTAGCTCTGAAATCTACCTGATGACTTTATATCCATACTCAGGTGCCAAGGATCTGACTGTAACTGACTGTGACTAGTAATAATCAGATACATAGAGATTAGAGTTGCATGTGCAAACATCCAAGTGTTAGTATCATTAAAAATGATTTTTTTCTATGTGAAACAGTGCATTTTTAAATGAAATGGAGATCCTTTTTAAAGGTTAAAACCTCATTCAATTTTATGTCACATAGGGTTTATACTGAGTTCAAAAATGTATAACTTTTGAAAGAGATACGTCTTTGCTCTGGAAATTGTTATTGAATATGTTAATTAAATGTTTCTTCTAATTATGTGGCTATTAAATACATAATTAAAACCCCCCAAAAACAAAAATATTACTGAGACAAAATGAAAATGAGTACACAACACAGCACAACATATGGAACACCCTAAAAGCAGTTCTAAGAGGGAAGTTCATGGCTCTTAGTGCCTACATTCAAAAAAGCAGAAAGAGCACATGTAAACAATGTCTTCCTAAATAATATAAAGCTTAAAAACAAGCATCTGACTGACTAAAAGTAAAGTCCGTTTTCATCCTGACTTTCCTGATGAGAAGAATGGGAACCTGGCAAAACTACACATAAACACATATATTGTGTTAGTACACAGACTTATTTTCAAAAAGAAGTGTCCTGTCCTTAAAACTATCATTTGCTTTCAAAGGAAATGGATTGCTTTCATACTCAAGAAAAAATAGGGATTCATTTGTTTATTTTATTTAACATTTGTTTAGACTACCTGAGAAAATAAAATTCATTAAACTCTGTGTTTCTATTTTACACCTACTGCCTAAAAAACAAAAATCAAATTCAAGAGTTTAAAAGTTAAAATATCAACTTCAGTGTATGTCTCATGATACTGAGAAAGATGTTACCCTCCTTAATAAAATACCTTGGTTTCCACTATGTTCTATTAAAAGTTTTCCATCCAGTTGATGAGGGTCACTATAGTGTTTGGTACAGCCTTGATCAGAAGAAAATACCAGTCCTTGTTTCTCAGTGCAACTTTAGTCTTTTTCCATCTTTGAAGATGTCCTCACTCAAATACATGTGTGATTCTGGGTTTAAAGAAGACACTTCACGGTATCAAAATATTTAGCTTCATTCCTTGAAGAGTTCATTAATCCACCCATAGTTTCTCTGAAATTTAGTAAAACAGTATTAAATGTCATACAGAAACACAACAATGGGGCTAAAACATGGCTCAGTCGTTAAGCCCAATCACTGGACCTGGTTTTGGTTCCCATCACCAACTAAGCAGCAAATCGTCTTATGTAACTGCAGTTCCAGGGGATCCACCTTGTCTGGCTTCTGTGGGCATTGCATGACGTGGGTCCACTTACATATGTGAAGGCAGAAGACTCATGCACATAAAATAAAAGTAAATACAGAGAGATATTTCAAGCGAAGGGAGACAGAATACAGTCTTATATAGGGACAACATGAATCATGGAACAGGGAGTATTAAATAGGATGGAACATAGGGATGAAGAGCAAAAGATGGTATATGGAAGAACAATAACTAACCCTAAAGGACTTCCTGAAAAATATGAAAACCTACTACTGTAGAGTCTCTCAAAATATAGACACATAAAGAGTTTAAATGAAGTTACCCTGTAGTGGGACACAATATCCCAACTAGACATTTCATTCTAGCAAATGACAATCCCATGGCGAAATCTGGCCATTTAAATAGTTGGCTCCTGAGACCACATAGATCCCCTAACATTACAGGATAATGCTATTGCTATTTTTCACCTTCCAGAACTAGATGGTAATACCCAAACTCATATTTGCATCATAACAAAAAGAAATCAGGTGGATGCAGACCTGGGGTCTTCATTCCTAGTAAGCAGATTTCATAATTCTGGAAGGTGCTACACACTATACTGGAGGATACAAGTCACCATCAATCTTATCCAGCTGTGCATCCAGGCAGCTACAGTAGTGACTGGCCTGGGAAATTATGCACACAAGCGAGACAGTGTTACAAATGTTACGGGAGTAAACAACTACTTCTGATTGGATTTAAGGACCACTACATTAGATCAAATGCATACCTTCCACCATTATGGAGACTAAGAACCTGCTTCTAGATAAGTCATGGGCCCTAGAGGAGAATCTGCTAGGAGCATTTTACTAAATGGACTTGGTATTAAAATGACTCCTAATGTGTTTACCCCTCTCATAGATTAGTGCATCTCTTAACCCTCATCGGAGATGCTTCTTTTTGCAGTAGAAGGCAATCAACAGAGAACCACAACTGTACAACATATATAAAGAAACAGCCAAGCACCCAGTACCAAGTAATAAACTATATCACACCTCTCCTCCCATGGATCAACAATCACCTTAGAAGAGGGGGCAGAAAGACTGTAAGAGCCAGAGCAGTTCTACGAGCACAAGGAAAGTGTTTTCCAGACACCAGGATAAGTTCTGTTATGAGCACACAGCAACAGTAACAACATGTACAAGAGCTGCTGAAATTCAAGGTACACAAAAATCCCTACCCTGGAGTGGAGCTATGAGTGCAAAGTGCCCCCCCTCCTCGCTGAGGGGCGACAGGAATTTGATAGCTGCTGGGAGAGGAAGTGTCAATTTTATTTCCAGGTTGTTACCCCTGGTGTGTTGATTACCCTGCAGCCAGGTTCCATATCCAAGAGTCTTTGGGCAACACAAATTGAAGTCATTGAGAAAAAAGAACATGAAGTCTGGTGGTTAGGGAGGTGGATTGGATTTTGAAGACTTGGGGGAGAGGGAAATAAGATCAGAATGTATTCTATGCTGTTCTCAAAGAATTAATAATATGTTTTTTTTAAACTTCATTGGATTCTACCCTCTCCAAAGAACAAATACTTCCTTTCCACTTATTTATGATTCTGCCAGTAATACCATAACTTAATGAAAATGGCAACTTGTGCTGTGTCTTAGTCTGCATTGAGGTATCAAATGAGATTTTCAGGTAGATGGAACACTATGGGGCCAAGATTGTTCTCAGACACAATCTGAAACAGAGACCAGGTGAGCTGCTGTTCTCTGCCTTTGAACTATAGTCCATGTTTCTCTGTTCTTGGTATGCCTAGAAGCACAGGATTACTCACTAGCATTCCACTCTTTTAAAAATATATTTTATTATTTTTATTTTATGTGTATAAGTATATTGCCTGCATGTATGTAAGTGCATCCATGCCATGTGCAATGCCTCTAGAAATCAGAAGAGAATGTCATATTCCCCTGGAACTGCAGTTATGGATAGTTGTTCGCCACCATGTGCTTTCTGGGAATTGAATCCAGGTCCTCTACAAGAGCAGTCAGTGCTCTTAAACACTGAGTCATCTCTCAGTCCCCCAACACTCAGCTTTTCATTCCCTTTATATTTACTGCATCCATCAATGGTCTGGAACCTTTATGAAATTAAAGAGAAATGCTCTTAGAAACTCATAACCTAATATTTATCAAATCTCTTCAAAATTCTATAAGACAATAATTTATGAAAATGAAATTAAATGATCAAATATATCTGGAAAAGGAAAAACTAAGCTTTTTCAATGATTTAGAATGCCTGTATACATTACCACATGTAATTAATGCAAATGAAACTATAAGTTGGTCATCATTTCCAAGAACTTCTTAGTGTCCATTATTTCTACTTTTTCTGTATTAAGTTGTTACTATTATTTGAAATTGGGGGAAAATTTACATGAAAGATTGCTACAGAAGGAAGCTATTTCATTAAGCAATCATTATCTAAACAAGTCTTAGAATGAGACGTGTATATTACTACGGGGTGAGAGAGTAGGTCTTCTTTAAGGGAGTGGCCTTAGATAGACTGACAACTCCAGCAGATGAACTCGCAATGAGGGACATCTGGGTACAAATGCTCAACGGGATAGGATTTGACATATATGACAAAATGCGTAAGTCCAGTGTGCGGAGGCATTGGGGAGTGTGGACGTGGGATGGGTCTCAATTTGATTAAGAACTATTATATGAAATGCACAAAAACCCAATAAAATATTTGTAATAAAAAAGGAGGCAAGATAGCCAAGAGACTGCATCAAGGTGTGAAATGCATGCTAGAACCAAGGAACCACTTTCTTTGAAAGAGTTGCTGCAATTTCTCAAAAAAAAACCTAAAACTGAATGAATAAATAAATAAGGAGAAACTGCCTCTGTACTTCTTAGCATATGTGCAGGTATGCACATATGTGTTATGCCATGTGCACATATGGGCATTCATGTGAGGAATGTAAGCATGAGACACACATACAGAGGTCAGAGCACAATTTGGATTGTCCATCTCCACCTTCCACTTGATTTGAGACAGGACCTCTTTGTAATTTGCCCATTGAATATGTCATGGCCCACTAGCTTCTAGACATTCCCTAGTCTCTGCTGCCTATCTCCACCTCCTTGTTGAAACTGTGGGATGACAATGTCTATAGATTTGAACTCAGGACTTCATGTTTGAATGCAAGTGTTTCTACTTACTTATCCATTACCATAGGATCTTTATAGTTTAAATAACAGAACTAGTAAAAATCAGGTTTAGTTCACACTTTAAGGGCTCATTCCTCAGAAGCCATGCTCCTTAGCTCAAGCAATAAACCTTATCCTGATCTTATTTTTTCACTTAGCACAGTTTCTTTCACAAACCAAATAATTTCGTGAGAGTTTGAAAAGCCTTGGGTCTCAATACATCAGAACTAAAGTGTTTGATGGACAAAAGAGCCCTTCAATGCCAAATTCTCCCATGGGAGACCCGCACATGCACTTTCTTGGCCCCCAGGCCCCGCTGTCCCTAGGCCTTATGCATACGATCAACACAATGTACCTCTAAGTTACAGTTTGGGAAATAAAGATATTTATTTGGGCTTTCTAACAAAGCTTATGCTATTCGGGAGGGAATCCCTTACAAAGGCATAAAGGCCCGTGGGCTCTTCTCCCTACATCTCAGTTCTGCTTCCCCCAAGATGTTGACTTTCTACTGCTTCCTGGCTTCCTCCAAATCTGTCCATAGACCCTCCTCCTCATGCAATTAAAGCTGACAAATTGGGTGGGAGAGGTGACTGTCTCCCTCCTCTGTCTACGAGCCTCTTGGGGTTGATTGCTAGTTCTCTCAGAGGACACATCTAGCCAACAAGCCCTGAATTGAAACCATGGAATTCCTGGAAACAGTGATCATCTGTGGAGTGGTTCTTTGATCATCCAGTAGATCTGTTTGATAACCAAATAGATTTGAACACCTCAGTGTGGTGAATGACTTTGTCATTATGAATATAACAGGAGCCCTTTTAGGACAGCCACTCCTGTACCAACCTTACCAATAGCATGGAAATAAGACCCTGACTCCAAGGCAACAAGTTAAACACAATTTCCTTTTAATGTCAAAATCAGAAGTCAGTGAATACACACAGTTTTCCACTTTTTGGCTAGTTCTTTCCATGATAGCCTTGAATTATATTTCCTCATCCTATTTATTTATCTCTACAGCACCTGTCAGTGAGTTATGTGTAATTCTTCTTAATTAAAAATCTGAACTTGTGAAATAACATCTGGTTATAGGTTTTATGACATATGTGAATTTACTCATGCCAATTCTAAAATTAGATTCAGAACTTACAAATTCATTTTATTAGATTGACTTCAAATTTGATAAGAATTCTACTTCAAACTAAAATATACATAGAATATTTCATCTGGGCATCAATTTCTCTAGTGTTTCCTTGAAATTAATTTATTAGGCAATAACAAAGTAGCATAACATTTGAAGTACTTGTTGAAACCCAATATAGTGCATTCATATTTAATTAAATAGTTCAATGATCACTTATTAAAAAATTCATAGTATATCTATTTTTCTCTTCATGACTCTTCTCTCTTGTTTTTCATTCATTTATGTGTTAAATCATTCATTTCAATTTCAGTTTTTCTTTGTAATAAACTGTATGTTATTCCTGACCCCAGACTTTTTTATTTATACCATAATTTGGAAACTCTTTTTCTTTCTGGCAAATGTGTCTTAATGCATCTACTTCATATATTTAGTCTGGATTAGTTCAGTATCTTCATTATGATTTGGTTTTTGCCAAGTTGAATTTGTCTTTACTCCAGAAGTTGTTAACCCTCTGGATTTTCCCATTTATATTACTGACAATGATATTTTTTTTCAATTCCCAAGACCAAATTCCTTTAATCTTCCTCAGTTCTCACCTGTTACAGTTACTCGTTTCTTTTTACCAACTTCCTTTCATTCTCTCAGAAACAGATTCAAGTGTGGCCCTCACGAACTTGCTCAAAGATCTTGTGTTAATCCCCTAAAGGCTTCCAAGACTTTTCTTTACATCTTCAAAACAAGCTCAGAAGAACATGATTGAGATTCTACACTGAGTGTGTCTTCAGCTCCTCCTGAAGTTGGAGCTTACTGGATCAACACTTACATTATGACAGCTCTGTCATTTTTTCAAGGTCTTTAGTGGCCCTAGCTCATTTGAAAATGGAGAGCAGTATACTTTAATAGGAATTAGAAGTTCAGTTTTAATATTATTTCATCCTATATTGCCATGCCTAACCTAAAACTTTGTTACCATCTGAATATATACTTATTAAATATTAGCATAATATTTAATATCATATGGAAATATTATTAAGGTATTTCTGTCACTTAGAATGAATTTCCACTGGACCTGTCTTCATGTTTCCACATTCCTATAAACTAGAACTTTACCACCACTCTGGATTCTCTGTAGGAACCAATGTGATAGAGCAAATCTTTGTAACCTATGTCGAGCAATTTATCAATACGAATACTAAGTCTGTTAAGGGACCAGGATCAGGAGCACAGAAAATATACAGAATGGCCTTTCCTTTTACCACTTCAATCTCTTTTTTTTGTTCTTTTAAATATTTTTCATTGTACCGTAACATAGATGCTATTCTTCATAATACAAATTCTTACCATTCTGTTTCCTTATCACTTAGCTCTAAATTTGATTTTCCTCACTTTACTAATCTGATTTACGCAGCTGTCACAAGTAACCATTATCCCATGCCATTTCTAACATAAATGTAGATTTCTTTAAAATTTTAAATATGTCACTTACTTCTCATTTTACTTGCAGTACAAGCTGTCAGATAAAGCAAACAGTGCTCTACTCTTGCTATAAATGTGAAAAGGAGCTTTACCTTTTCAAGGTGAATCTGATGCCTTGCAGCATCAGTCCTGAGAACACAGCTGCATTGTCCTCTGTTTTGAGGTTGGAAATCACGGGGAATAAAGGGGTGAAGAGGAAAATAAAAGGAAATAGATGTTCTATGGGCTGAGTTCTTGTGACCTCCAGTATCCATGTGTCAAACTGCTAACCCCAAATGTGACTGATGGTGGAGGTGAAAGCTTTGAGAGGTCATTAACTCCTGAAGGTATAAGCCTCAGGCACAGAACTAGAGAGGCTTAAAAAAAGTTTTACCCCTTTCTCCGTGGGAAGGTACAGGAAGTTCTGGAGTTCGTGCTACCTAGCCTTTAGAAATGCAGAGACTATATCTTGTGTTCTTTTTATGAGCCATACAGTATATGATGGAGGAAAACATTAGAGACTGGACCTGAGAAATAAAATAACTAAAACTAAGTATCTTTATAATATCAGCTACAATCTTATTATAAAGTTTTAATGGCAATTATAAAATGAATTTAAATTAAAATGTGTGTGAAAATTTTATTCTCTGTAATAAGAACATGAGATTGGGCCACAAGTGGACTCATAACCAGTGTGGACGCATATGTTCCCAAGACTGACACTGAACTCCTTTGCTGTCTTCAAACCACCAGGAGCTGTGCCCTCTAGCCAGTACCCTAATATTGTGATCTGAGGCTTGCTATCCATTACAAAGTTTTAGAAGCAGCAAAATAATTTCATGGAGTTCACAGCCTGCCTGATTGATGAAAATTCCCTGTGAGCCACTGAGGTTGAAACGCCTGACTATATACCAAATACCAAGGGATGTTCACGTTGTCCTGCCCCAAGTCCCTCTCAGTGTTTACACTGTCTTCAGACACGGTCTCCTGCTTAATGGCTTAGTGTGAAAACCGATGCCTCAATTTATCCTTCTAAACTGAGTTAAATAGCACAGAGGTGGAAGAGATAGTGAAATAACTAAGGTTCTGGAGAGACAGATCAGCGATTAAAAGCACTGGCTGCTCTTGTGGAGGACCTAGGTTCAATTCCAAGCAGCGCCTGGCAGCTAACAAGCATCTTTATCTCCAGTTCAGGACATTGGACACTCTCTTCTGATTTCTGCAGGCATTGCAGTACATGGGTGTGCTTAGACACATGCAAGCAATACACTCATACACATGAAATAAAAATAATAAAATATTTTTAAATACACATAAATATTACCTTGGCCAAGGTAAAGGACATGTGTGTTACAGCAAAGATCTGCCAATGGCAGCAGAGAATAAGCAGAGATAAGTGAGGCTTCCACTCACTTATCAGTTACCCTGGAGTGGTCAGATAATGCCTAGAGCAAGGAGACATAAAGGAATGTTCTATTCCCTCTTAGCAATTTGAAAAATACCGTTGAACTCCTTAAGCAGGAGTTTGTCTTCTGAAGTCTAGCCAGATGGTAGGCGGGGCCAGGGAAAAAAGCCCTTCGGTGTATAGGAGCAGGTCACACTCTATCACTTTTATTAGAAACTTATGTTTCTTAAGGTATTTGTGTTTCTTACAATTAATTACATTATCATTCTTTGCTGTTCCTTAAAAGCCTCAGCAACCTAACTCCTCCTCACCATTCATTCCTCAAGGTTTCTTTCTTGTCTCCCCACATGGAAGTAAATTAAGCTCTGCTCCTGTTACAAAAATACTGTTTCTTTATATCCATATTGCCTACCAGATAATTTTGTAATTTCTTATCAAATTTCTTTTCCTATTAAGACTTCAATCATCTTTATCAGTATCAGTTTATCAGGTATATATAGCCAGTACAGAGCAATGCAGTATGTTAAGGCTATATGGATGAGTGATTAATAAACTAATGAATGAATGAACATCTCTACATAGCCAATAATTTTTATTTTCAATTATAAATTTTAAATTTATTCTTGAGAATTTCACACAAATGTACAATGAAATGTGGTCATGTACCTCATTTTCCTCTCCCAAATTTTAATGTTTTACAAAAACTTAAATTCTAGTTTTTTATAATTTTTATTTTTTGTAATCCATTAAGTCCAGTCAGTGCTGCCCATATGAACATTGGTGTGGTGCCATCCAATAGACCATGGAAAACCCATTACTTACCAGTAGCCACACCATAAAGGAAGTGTGAGTCTCCCTTCCCCAGCACGGTCTACTGCCAATAACTCCTCAGTTAAGGGATGGGTTATTTTCCTGGATAAAAAGTTTGCATCAAGTTTTTCATATTGTATTGGATACACGTTTCTCATATCCACAGACATGCCTTAGTCACTTTATTAATAATAACATAATAATAACTCTTAACATGTAACCATTTTTCATCTTCTTTCCCTCCTTTTGTTAACTGCACCTAATGTGAGAAAGAATGACTTACCAGTTGCTCTTACAGTGTATGCTGTTTTACTTTATATTTGCCTTTAGTATAGTAGGAGGGAAAACTTTGAGGGAGTTAAATTTCAAGTAAGCATTTTATTTATTTTACATGCACTTTTACTTTATTCCTTCGGATTGTTCTGAAGTATGAACTTACATACATTTGTAGATCTGACTCATTATACATTCAGATATGTGATTTGCTCAGAATCTTGAGAATCATATTCCTTCATATTGAGGTTTCCTACTCATTACAATTGTATGCAGTACTGAAATATTCATTGCTAAAAAATTAATAAAACAGTGGTCAGAAAAATACAAGATAGAGAACTTTTTATTAACGTATATTTTTATTGAGTTTTTGTGCATTTCTAATATATCTCAAAAAAATTTAGACAACTTTCCCCCCATCTGTATCTCCCCATAGCTCCCCTCTACTGGATTTCACGCATTCTGTCATAAATGCTAAGGCCTGTCCTGTCAAGCATGTTCACACAGTGTCCCTCAGTGCAAGTTCATCTACTGGAGTGGAATCAGGTCAGTGTATCTTGAGTCACTCCCCGAAAGATTTACTCTCCCTCACCCTGCAGTAATCCATTGCAATAGTTCCTTGGCTAAGGTTGGGGCTTCTTCCTGTTTCCCCAGTTCTATGATGGGTTTCCATCTGATTGAGTCAGCATGGATTTGGACTTAGGGCCCTCTCAATGTGAGGGAACTCACGGGTGGCACTGTAAATATAGCCAGTGACTATATTGACATGACTGGGGAGGTCATAGATTGTAGAGATTTTATTTTTCATTTCAGTTGATATTATGTTTAGGTTGCTCACATCTGGATACAGAAGATGAATTTATATATTGTGCTGATAGTATTACTTCCATAAATTGAAAGTCATCAACAAATTCAGCCTTTATATTTACAAAAATGCCAGGGAGGTTGTGAGAGAAAATTTGAGGAAGAAAAAGCATCAGCTCCATTTTATTAGTGTCAGTGCCAGCTAGTATATGAAGCATTTGCAAAATTGTGAAGTCTGAAATCAGCCCAAGCTGTGCTCTCTAGGGTTATGACTACAACTTTTAGGATTCTTTAAGAGGATGAGAAGAAAGAAAGGGATTCTCAAATTCTATTGATGAATATGCTTTCAAAGAAGATATGGGGGGTTATGAATAATTTGTGTCTTTTTTCACTTACTTATGGAGGCTGAAAAGTCCCAGGATCTGCTTTTCTCTTGTTATCTGCAGACCATAATTCCAGGGAAGTGCAGTGGTATGGTTCAGTGTAAGTTCAAAGGCCTGAGACACTGGGTAGCTAATGATGTGAATCTCAGTCTTGAGCAGAGGAGTAACTGAGACCAAATGTAAAGAGACGCCTGAGCTCACAGAGGCAGCCCTGAAAACTAAGGCTGGGTTCTTTCTGATTCTTTCCAGTTTTTTTGTTGGTTTAGTTTGTTTCTTCAGTGGATTGATGATGCCCAGCACTTTGGTTAGGGTATTATTTTAAATCTATAGATTCAGATGCTAATTTCATCCAAAACCACTACAAGACATGCAGAGCCAATATTTAACCTGACTTTCATGATCTATTTAAGTTGACACAAGACATTAAACATCCCACTCTACTTAAAATTTTTGCTAACAGGTGGTGGTCACAAAATTTACTCAAACCTGTGTTATCTATCTCTTCTGATAGAAAGCAGATTAATTATTTTATTTTCACCTATTCCTTTTGTACGGTGGCCCCTTGAGATGGCTATACTTAGTTAACTTGACACACCCATCAGATTTGCCTGTAGGCATGTGTGTGGGGCTTTTTCCTAAATGCAAATTGATGTAGAAGGATCAATTAACTGTGGGCAGACCACTTCTGAGTCGGACTGGGTTGTGTAACATAGTGCCTGGATGTGAGTCCAGGAAGGAACCAGCAAGCAGCATTTCTCCAGGGGTCTGCTTCAGTTCCTGCTCTTCCTGGATGGAGTTCCCACTGTCTTCTCTCAATGATGGACTGTGATTTGGACATGAAATGACATGAACTTGTTCCATGCCTAGTTGTTTTTGGCTGTTTTTTGTAATAGTAGCAGTATATCTCTCCTAGTGTTTAGAGCTGTATTAATTTGAAACCCCCCAAATGTTAAGGTTGGAGAATTGAGAATAATTCCCACAGATACTAAGAAATTGTACAAAAATTTATTCAGGAATTTAAAGTAAAAACAACCAAATGGCAGCTAGCCAGGCACAGACTGCATGAGCCAAAGATGTAGTCTGGCCCCAACAACAGTAGGCAGAGGCTTTTATTGGGTAATTCCACAGAAATCTGTGCGCACCAAGCATCTTTTTAAAATAATTGGATGTTCCCATATCCTGAGTACGGGGAATGTTTTGATTGGTAGGGGCTGTCTTCAGGGCATTGGAATGTGTTGACTGATATCTTTTAGGGCCAGAAGTTTTTGTTCATACTTTATAAGGCCTTTACATGTCCAAGGTTCACTTAGTCTATAGCTTCGCGGGGTGGGGGTGGGGGGCAGGTAGCAACTGGAAAAATTTACAGTATGCCTGAGCTTGTCCAGACTTGTCTGAAGAGGCTAGCCAAAATGGAGTCAGTACATTCTGGCTCTTCATTCACCCCCTAGAGTTATAAGAAGGGTTAAATCTTTAAGCCAAGCAAAATACAGAAGCGGAAAGAAGCAGTTAGATGCCACATTTAAGGCAGTGGAACCATTTCTATATTGTCATAAGGTTTGGGGTCTTGGTTTAAATGAGTATACTGTGAATGTAGTACCATCAGTTGGACTGTCTGTATCCGTTCTCGGATGAAATCGAGCAAGGCATTAAGAACACAGGGGCCATAGGTGACTGCTAGTAGGAGTAAGAGGAGAGGTCTGACCATTGCTGAGATCAAAGTTGTTAACCATGGGGACTAGTCAAATAGGGATTTGTACCAATTTTGTTGATTTACTGGCTCATTTTCCCTTTCCTTAAGCCTTTTACGGACCTTGGCCAATGACTGTTTTATAACTCCCGAGTGATTGACATAGAAACAGCACTGTTCCCCTAGGGAAACACAGAGTCCGACTTTCTCTAGAAAAAGTAAATCCAGTCCTCTCCTATTTTGTAAGGTTACATCAGCTAAAGAGGATAGTCTTTGAGGTGGTGGATAGATGGTTCTAATGATTGTGTGTCCAAGTCTATGGCCTGCCTAAGAAAGTGGTAATTTTTATCCTGGAGGACTAGCGCTGAAGCCCCCAGAACAGTTACAATGGTTACTCCAACCCTGAGCAAAGCAGACAGGACAATTGCAGTGGTTCCTATGGCCCTATGAGGTCTAGATTCTTCTGAGACTCTGGTTTCCATTTCTATGTCTGTTCTATAATATAGATGGGGAACAAGCTGCACTAGTACACAAAAATCCCCAGTCTGGTTTAAAATGGATGAGTGGAGCCATGTAGTTAAGCCAGAGGTACAGGCCCACCAAGTAGAGTTGGAGGGCACCATATATGGTTTAGGTGTAGTAGCCCCTATCTCTTGAACAGAGTTACATGGATGGTGGTAAGAAGGGGGGACAATTTTATGTGAGGGAGTCAAACATAGCCCCTGTCCATATACTTGGGTAAGAGTAAGCCCCCTTCTTCCCATAGGTGGGGGAATTGTACAGGCAGTGGGGTCAGAAGTGACAGTATAATTTCCTAGGAGGGCTAGTCCGTCATAAAAGGGAGAGCTAGGGTCCTTGCAAAACCAGCAATGGATAGTGAGTTTAGGGGAGGTATTATTTAAGGCAATAAAGGTGGCATTTAGGAGGTTCGTAAGTCCAGGGGATGGCTTCAGGGGGTTCTTGGGCCTTGTGGACCTCTGAGGGGGTAGATCTAGGGGTGGGAAGAGTGGTGGTTTTGTCAGGTTGGACAATTTGAAACCCATTCTGAAAATGTATTTACAAAACCTAGGAGATATTTACAGCTGTACCTGCCAGGTTTTACCTCAGTGAAGTCCACCTCCCAATGGACTCCAGGCACAGTGCCCCTCTCCCTTCTAGCTGGGGGCATGACTTTTCCTCTTGGATTAGTAACCTGACAGGAGCGACATCTGGAAAGACAGCTCTCAATTATTTTTGACCCATTTTTTGATTCTTGACCTTAATTTCTAAGCAACTGATATCTGATTTAGAAAGTCTGTTCCTATACCTATATCTTGTAGTTTACTGCCAAAGTTTTCTTCTAAAAATTTTTTTTCTAAAAGTTTTTGGAATTTCATGATTCATATTGAGGTCTTTGATCCATTTGGAGTTGACTTTTGTGCAAGGTGAAAGATAAGGATCTAGTTTTATGGCTCTATAGGTGGAGATCCAGTTTTGCCAGCACCATTTACTGTTGAATAGAACTCCATTGTGTAAAGACACCATTTTTGTAACCACTCATCAGTTGAAGGATACTTAGGCTGCTTCCATCTCTTAGCTATTGTGAAAAGAGCAGCAATAAACTTGGTTGTACATTTGTCTCTACAGCAGGATGAGTCCTTTGGGTATATGCCAAGGGGTGGTATAACCGGGTCATATGGAATGTTCATTTTTAGTTTTTTTAAGAGTTCTCCACACTGTTAACTATGTGTTTGCAAAAGTTTTCAATCCCACCATCAATGAATGAGCATTTCCATTTATCCACATCCTCGCCAGCATTTGGTAGCATTTGTTCTCTTGATCCTAGCCAGTCTGATTGGGGTATGGTGATGCCTTAGGATGATTTAAATTTGTATTTTCCTAATTTCTAATGATGTTAAACACTTTTTGAGATGTTTCTTATCCATTTTTATTTCTTCCTTTCAAAACTTCTGTTTAGATCTTTAGCCCATCTTCTAATTGGGTCATGTGGTTTCTCAATTCTTTCTTTTTTTAAGTTCTTTATATATCCTGTATGTTAAACCTCTGTCAGATGTGTCACTGTTGAAGATTTTTTCTCATTCTGTGTGTTTTCTCTTCACTTTTTTGATTGTTTCTTTTGCTGTACAGAAGCTTTTCAGTTTAATGAGGTCCCACTTGTTGATTGCTGACATTAATTCCTGAGCAACTTCTGTCCAAATTATAAAATCCTTCCCTACACTTATATATTGTAAGTTACTGCCAATATTGTCTTCTAATAGTTTCAGGGTTTCCAGTTTCACATTGAGGTCTTTGATCCATTTGGAGTTGACTTTGGTGCAAGGTGAAAGATAAGGGTCTAGTTTCATTCTTCTACAGGTGGAGATCCAGTTTTGTCAGCACCATTTGTTGAAGATGCTGTCAGTCCTCCATTTTGTGTTCTTGGCACTTTTGTCAAATGTCAGGTGGCTGAAATTGTGTGTACTTGAGTTTGGGCCTTCAATGATGTTCCATTGATCTATGTGTCTATTTTTGTTCCACTACCATGCTGTTTTTATGACTATAGCTCTGTAGTATATTTTGAGATCTGGTATAGTAATCCCCCAGTGTTACTCTTTCTGCTGATGATTGCTTTGGCTATTCAGGGTCTTTTGTGCTTCCATATGAATTTAACAATTTTTTTCTACTTCTGTGAAGTATATCATAGGATTTTGATTGTGATTGCATTGAATCTATATAGTGCTTTTGGTATGATGGTCATTTCACAATATTAATTCTTCCAATCATGAGCATGGGAAGTCCTTCAATTTCCTGGTGTCTCCCTCAATCTCTTTCTTTAATGATTTAAAATTTTCATTGTAGAGATCTTTAGTGTTGGGGACTCCTGCTGTTTTGGGTTGTAGTCTTTCCATGTCCGCATAGCCGCATGTCGGCTTGGCGTGAATGGAAGGACTCCTCTTCTCAGCAGGGCGCCCCCCTACTCTCTTCCTGACTCATCTTTGAAGTAGCCACCACAGATACGTGGCCTCTGGCATAGGAACTGCCAGGTTTTCCTGTGTGATAATCAGGCAGTGTCTGCAGCCTAGCAGAAGCCCACCACCACATGTAAATTTGGCATCCTAAAAGCACCTATCAACTAAGGCTTTTGCCACTGCCCCCACAGTATAAATATCCTGGTTTCCCCTTAATAAATCGGAGTTGCATCAAAAGCTGTGTCTGAAGTTGTATCATTGAATCCTGCATCTTCCCGGAGAGGGCTGTCTCTTCGTAAACCACGACTCACGGAGACTCTGCTTTCGCTGTTCTTGCACTTCCCATGAGATCCGGCGGCCGGCGGATCTCGTACCTCAAGGGAGTGCCCGGTAGTTTTGAATGGAACCCGCCCGGGCGGCTGACAGCGGTCCTCTAGAGCCACCAGCCCCGGTAGCAGAGAGCCTCAGCAACGTGGAGAAACAGGGACCTATCCAGTGGCAGAGAGCCAGGGACCCGAACAGCAGTCGCAGTGCGTGACACGTGAGCATCCCAGCAACGCGGCACGAGGGACCCGCCCCAGCGGCGCAGGAGAGACAGGTGCCAGCCAGCAGCTGGTGCTCCGCGAAACCCACGCGCCCATATCTGGCGCCCAACGTGGGGCCTCTGAACTCCACGCCAGCCAGCAGCTGGTGCCCCCTGAAACGCAGAATTCGTGAGTATCTCTCCCACCAGGAGAGCAACACAAATCTTTTTTTCCTTCATCTCCCATCAGGAGACTAAAAGAGGCAGCTGTGCCCCCAAGCCTCCCCACTCATGGGGCCTGGCGAATCTCTCTTTCATCTCCAATCAGGAGAATAAAAAGACAGCTGTGCCCCCAAGCCACCCCACCCTTGGGGCCTGGCAAATCTCTTCTAATTTCCTCCTTTTGTTTCTGGTCTAAAGTCTTTGCATGAGAACGTTAAAGACAAAAAGACAACTGAAGCTTTCTGGTCAGGGCTACTCCCTGACGTCAGCTGAAGGCCTCTCTGCCCCCTAATGACCTCCGACCACCTGCACAGGTGTAGACAAAGGACCTTCTATCTAAACATATTTCTAATATAAAAACCTGGTGACGCAGCGGCCACTTAAGAGTCCTTAGGACGGCCGCCAGTTCCTTAAATCTTCAGGAAGGCTTGTGTTGGGAGCCAAGCAAAATCACATGAGATTTTGATCTCAGGCACATTTTCTTGGAAACCATCACTTCACTACTTTCCTATCCTAACACTGCTAGAAAAGTCCCAAAAATTCTAAGGAATCTTCACGTAAGCCCTGGAGTCAGCTTCTAAGGTAAACTTCCCTAATCGGTTTTGTTATCCTGCCCCCCAGGGCATTCAAATCACAGCTAAAACCAGTTAGGTGAGAATTTAAATTAACTAGCCCCTGCAGAGCACCTGAAGGCTCAAGATGGCTTGAGCCAAACAATAGATTTAAAAAGGCCACTTTTTTTTCTGTAGACCTTAAAGTCTGCAGCCAGGCTTGTACCTGTCAGAGTGTTCCAATCCTCTGGTGTCAGGTTACTGCAGAAACATTAAGTGCTAGATGCTATCTTCTTTTTATAATGGGTAATTCAACATCACACCAGACAAAAACTCCAAATTCGTTCCCTTAAAACCTTACTTAAATCAAGAGGACTTAAAGTCTCCCAAAAAGAAAGCTCAAAATTTTGGAACGAAGTATATCAATTTGCACCCTGGATTCTATCAGCAGACATTTCTGATCCAGAGGTCTGGACTAACATTACATATCTGGCTCGTAAAAAAGAAATCCAAGAAAGGCATAATTTTCCCCTTTCCTTTTTCCCCATAATGGCAGCCATCCAACAATGCTTAAGAAACCCACCTAAGATTAAAGAAAGCTTAAAAACACCAGAAAATAACAAAGGAGAGGTTTTAAACGATATTCCCCTCCCCCTTCACCTCGGCTTCCGCCACACCCTGTGGCTCCGCCACCGCCTGTGGCACCATTCCAGCCACTCCCTACAGCCACAGAGCAACTGTGTAATCTCAGAGATAGTGGAAGTTGCCAGCCTCAATGGCCTCAGGACCCCCAAATCCCACTGGTAGAGGCTTTTCCTGTTAACTTACAAATAACAAGGCAATGCCCACTAGCCTGGTACCCACTCCCAGCAGTGGAACTTAAAGAATTACGCCAGGCTGTCCGTGAGGATGGAATTCATGCTCCATGGACAAAATCTATACTACAAACATTTAATACTAATCTGCTTACTCCCCAGGACTGGAGGGACATCTGTAGATCTATCCTCCCCAGTCCATTATTTGTACAATGGGCGGCCTTGTTTAGAGATGAATGCCTAATGCAGGCTAAAAGAAATGACACTCATAATCAGCAGCTAAGACCACAACAGGGACAGGATCCACCACCTGGATTCATAGATTGGAACTATGACCAGCTTTTTGGTCAGGGCAACTTCTCCACAGGAATCCAGCAGGCTGCAATTCCTACTGGCTGTTTTGAGCAAGTTCGCTTATGTGCATTACAGGTCTGAGACCGCCTAACCCCCTTGTCCACCGGGCCTGGAGACACTTCTTCATTAACTTTTTTAAAACAAAAGCCAACTGAAGCTCTCCCAGACTTTATACTAAGAGTGCAAGCCAGTTTAGATAGAAAAATAACAGATCCTGCAGCCAAAGCAATGCTTTTAACTAGCCCCCACTGTCCCTAATACCATGTTCTAGAGATTTTATGTCAGAGAAAAATTTCAAGGAAAAAATCAGATCCATGGGACAATCGCTAGAGTATTGGAGTAATAACAAAATTCTACTCAGGTGCATTTTCTAGGTACCCCACAGCTGACTTTCATATCTCTCCACAGCTTGCACCTGCAGCGTGCTAACTCATAATATTATTCTATAGGAAAGACAGAGGACCAGATAAAATCAACTATGTCCTAGAACAAGTCTAACTTTCTTCCCTTCACCACCTACCCCAATGTTTAACTGCTTTTTTTAACAGAAAAAGATTTCACTGACTCTCATCTAGTGGATATCTACTGATTCAAACAACTGGCTAACTATTCAATTTGCATTTTCAGTGAGCAAGCCTACTCATTACAAATGTCTCAGTAACTACTCTCTCCAGTACAGCATGCATCGCCCCTCCTCTCTTCATATGGTGCAAAGAAAAAGCCCAAAACTGTGTTAATCTCTCTTTGTCCATCTTTTGTGTACTAGTACATTCCAGGTGTAAGAAGCCTTTTCCTCCTACACAGCTGCCAGCAGAGAAAAATCTTCTTCCCCCTGCTGGTAGGGATCGAACTTGCACCTTCCCTGGGTGCTGGAGGCGTTGCTATGGCGACAAACTGCTACAAGCCCAGAACCTGGCAGGAAACTTCCCAGACAAGCTAGACCAGACAATGGCATCCGCAACTGACAGCCCAGAGCCTCTCCAACAAGAAATAAACTCTCTCGCCAGGATTGTGCTTCACAACAGAAGAACATTGGACTTAATAACTGCTAACATGGGGAGGGTGTATAGTATTGAAAAAAAATGCTGTTTCTTTGTAAATGAATCAAATGTTGTTGAAACCATGTTAACACTCTCAAAAAACTTTGTGATCTATTTTCAAGATTTCTTGAAAACTAAATTTGGACCAGCACTCTAATCTTAGAACATTTTGTTCACCTCAAAGAGAAGCTGTCCATCAGGAGTCACCCCAAGTCTCTCCCGGTTCTAGGCAATCACTAGTCTACTTTCTCTTTAGGTTTGCCTATTCTGGACTCTTGTGGTCTTCTGGGGCTAGCTTCTTTTACTTAGCATATTTTCAAGGTTAATCCATGTAGCAACATGTGCCACTGTTGGGGACTCCTGCTGTTTTGGGTTGTAGTCTTTCCATGTCCGGATAGCCGCATGCCGGCTCGGCGCGAATGGAAGGACTCCTTTTCTCAGCAGGGCGCCCCCCTACTCTCTTCCTGACTCATCTTTGAAGTAGCCGTCACAGATACATGGCCTCTGGCATAGGAACTGCCAGGTTTTCCTGTGTGATAATCAGGCAATGTCTGGCAGCCTGGTGGAAGCCCACCACCACATGTAAATGGGGCATCCTAAAAGCACCTATCAACTAAGGCTTTTGCCACTGCCCCCACAGTATAAATATCCTGGTTTCCCCTTAATAAATCGGAGTTGCATCAAAAGCTGTGTCTGAAGCTGTATCATTGAATCCTGCATCTTCCCGGAGAGGGCTGTCTCTTCGTAAACCACGACTCACGGAGAATCTGCTTTCGCCGTTCTTGCACTTCCCACGTGATCCCGGGGCCGGTGGATCTCGTACCTCGAGGGAGTGCCCGGTAGTTTGGAACGGAACCCGCCCAGGTGGATGACAGTGGTCCTCTAGAGCCGCCAACCCGGTAGCAGAGAGCCTCAGCAAAGCGGAGAAACAGGGACCCGCCCAGCAGCGGAGAGCCAGGGACCCGAACAGCAGACGCGGTGCGCTACACGCGCACACCCCAGCAACGCGGCGCGTGGGACCTGCCCCAGTGGCACGGGAGAGACAGGTGCCAGCCAGCAGCTGGCGCTTCGTGAAACCCGCGAGCCCATACTTTAGTGTCTTTGGTCAGATTTAGTCCAAGATATTTTATTATTTATTTATTTATTATTTATTTATTTATTTATTTACTTTTTGCAGCAATTGTGAATGGGATCATTTCCCTGTATTCTTTCTCCAATTGCTTGTCATTGGTATATAGAAACTGTACTGATTTTTGTAGATTGACTTTATAACCTGCCTCTATATTGAAAGTGTTGATCAGTTCTAGGAGTTTTCTGGTGGAACTTTTGGAATCTCTTAGGTATAGTATCATATAATCAGCAAAAAGTGTAATTTGACCTCTTCTTTTCCAATTAGTACTGCTTTAATTTCCTTCTCTTGTCTTATTGCTCTAGCAAGACCTTCAAACACTATGTTGAAAAGGAATGGAGATAGTGGACATCCTTGTCAGGTCTCTGATTTTAATGGGAATGCTTCCAGTTTTTCTCCATTTAGAATGATGTTGGCTGTGGGTTTGTTGTATATGGCTTTAATTATGTTGAGGTTTGTTCCCTTCACTCCAATTCCCTCTAGACTTTGAACATAAATGCATGCTGCAAAAGCCTTTTCTGCATGTATTGAGATGACAATGTGGTTTTTTTCTTTGAGTCCATTTATATGGTTAATGACTTTTATTTACTTGCATGTATTGAACCAGCCCTGCATCTCTGGGATAAAGCCTACTTGATCATTATGAATGATCTTTTTGATGTATGTCTGTATGTGGTTTACAAGTATTTTGTTAAGAATTTTTGCATCTATGTTCATTAAGGATATGGGTCTATAGTTTCCTTTCTTGGCTGTGTCTTTACCCGGTTTGGGTATTAGAGTGATGCTGGCTTCATAGAAGGAATTTGGGAGTTCTTCCTCTGTTTCTATAATTTTGAACAATTTAAGTATTATTGGCTGGAGGTCGTCTTTAAATATCTGGTAGAATTCTGCTGTAAATCCATCTGTGCCTGGGCTTTTTGTAGTTGGGAGTTTGTGTTACTGTTTCAATTTCCTCATATGGGTCTGTTTAAACTGTTGATCTCTTCTTGGTTTAACATTCGTGGTTCCCATGATTTTAGATATTCATCCATTTCTTTTAGATTTTTAAATTTAGTAGCATATAGGTTTTTTAAATATTCCCTTTTAATGGTCTGGAGATCTTTTGGGTGTCTGTTGTGATATTTCCCCTTTCATCTCTGATTTTGTTGATTATGGATTTGCTCTTTCTTTTGGTTAACTGGGTTAAGAGTCTATCTTGTTTAGCTTTTCAAAGAACCAGCTTTTAGATTCAATGATTCATTATATTGTTTTCTTTGTTTCTATTTCATTAATTTCAGCTCTGATTTCATCATTTCTTATTTTCTGTTTGGTTTGGGTTTCATTTTTTCTTACCTTTCCAGTGTCTTGAGTTGCAGTGTTAGGTCATTTATTTGGGTTCTTTCTAAGTTTTTTAATGTAGGCACTTAGAGCTATAAACTTCCCTCTTGGGACTGCTTTTAATGTGTCCCAGAGGTTGTGTTGTGTTGTATTATCCTTTTTGTTGAATTCCAGGAATTCTTTTTTCTTTCTTCATTTCTCCTTTTGCCCCCTCTTTGTTAAGAGTGTGTTGTTCTAGGGAGCTCTTCCTTAGTACTCTTCTGCAGAATTGGTGGAGTTTGGTGGTGACATAGTGTTTTGGCCTTCCATTTTATTATTCTTTTGTTGTGATTTTGGCATGTGAATTTCTTTTGTTGTTTATAATTCTGGTATGAGAATTAAGTTAAAGCATGCTTTTGTTTGTATTATTGGAGTGCCTAAGTACTGCTTTATTGGTTATGTAAAGCTGGTTGTTTCAGGGTTTCAGGTACTTCAGGTTTCATTTGGAGAGAACTGATGGCTTCAGATCAGCTATTCAGAAGTACCCAGAGAAACCCAATTCAGGTTCAGTCAGGTACACTCGTGCTTCCTTCACCACATTAAGGCAGGATCCAGGCACTCTCAGGCAGTCCTCTGTATTCCCAGACCCTCTGCCAGAGGGAGGCCAGAGGGAGGCCAGGACTTGGCACTCTCTGGGGATCTCCTGGTATCAGAACCACTACACAAATGGAGGTCTGAACCCACCCTCACAGGCTGTCTGTTAGCATCTCAGCCGTAGCCTACCAAAGCCAGACCTGGGTATGGAACAATCAGGAGATGCTCACTACCATGTGGAGGCAGGATCCGGGTACTCTCAGGCAGTATCCTGCGTTCAGGCCCTCCGCCTGAGGGAGGCCAGAGGGAGGCTCAAACTTGGAACTCTTTGGCAGTCTGCTGAAATCAGAACTGCTACCCTCTATTTTAGTCTGTATTAAGTTGCCTGTGATCAGTCACATGAGATGAAGACAGGATTTTCCACCTTTCATCATATCAGTGCCGCAAAACAAGTGTTTATAAATTTTTATGTTTTGTATTTTTTTATTATTTTATGTGTATGAGTGTATTGCCTACATGTGTGTTAGTGAAGCTGTGTTGTGCAATGCCCAAGGAGGTCAGAAGAGTACACCAGATCTCCTAGAAATGGCATTACAGATGGTTGTTAGCCACCATGTGGGTGCTGGGAATTGAACTTAGGTCTTCTGCAACAGCAGCCAGTGCTCTTAAGTGCTGAGCCAGGTCTCCAGGCCCTCATATTTTGGAATTGTCAATCTATGGAAAACATATTTAAATACACATAGAGAAAGATAAAAGAGAAAGAAAAGAGGCAGTTACAATGCTTTTTCTCATATTCCATAAGATAGTTTTCTTCACACTATTGTTTCTGCATAAAATTTTTAAATTTAATTCAATCTTATTTGTCAGTTACATCTGACTTTCCTGAGATACTGTGTTCAATTCACAAAATTATTGTGTATGTCTGTATGTGAATTGTTTCACTCATATTTTCTAATGTTTTCAGAGATTCAGGTCTCACAGTAAAATCTTTGATCCACTTAGATTTGGCTTTTAGATAGGGATGTGGAATCAACCTGCATGGTCTCTATGTGGATTCCAGCTTTGCAGAAAAAAGCTGTCTTTTTCCTATTGTGTGGTTTCGTTACCTTTATTTAGAAAAAAAAAAATGTCTGAAATTGCATGGGCCTATTTGTTAGTATTATAATCTGTTATATTCTCTTATCGTCCATTGGATGGATGTGTTTTGTGCTTCCATCAAGTTCTTTCTGTTACTGTGGCTCTAGTGTAATTTAGAATTGGATACTGTGATATTTCCAGCATTGCTTCTTTTGCTCAGTGTTGGTTTGTCTACTTGAGATTTTCTTGTTGGCATATGGATTTCAAGGTTTACTTCTATTTCTGTGTAGAAAATAATTGATATTTTAATGTGTACTGCTTTGAATATACAGATTTCTTTGATTAATATTACTATTCTAACAGTATGCACCTGATGATCCATGAACATCAGGGGTCTGATCCTCTTTCAGTATCTTCCACAATGTTTTCACTCAGTACATTGAGTTGTCACTGGGGAAGTCTTTAATATGTTTGCTTTAGTTTGTTTTAATATATTTTATTTTAGTTTTTGAATCTATTGCTAAGAGCTGTATTTTCTTATGTCATTTTTCAGAGTATTCAATATTTATTGTTGAAAAATGCTGATTCATGCTTGTTGATTTTATATTCTGCTTATTTTCTGAGAGTTTATCATATCTGAGAATGTTCTCATAAATCTTTCAGGTCTTATAGGAAATTGCAATATTTTCAAAAAACAATTTGGATTCTCTCTCATATATTCTTTTTACTTGCCTTAGCACTAATATGGACAGGACCGTGTTGAATGGACACAAGAATGGAAGAGACGATGGACACTGCTTTCTCATTTCAGATGTTGGAGGAAATGGCGACATTTTTTATAGTGGGAATAAACTTGGTTATAGCTTTAACATACAAGGTTGTATTCTGTGATATATAGTTTTTACATACATGGTTGTATTTTGTGGATATAAGTTCCATTCTGTTGTTTAGGGGTCATGATGACCATGTGATTTTCAAACTTTTCATTGCATCTATTGAAATGATAGTGTGACTTTTTTTTTTTGTCTTTTTGAGACAGGGTCTCCCTGTAGCTCCAGCTGTCCTGGAACTCACTATGTAGACTAGGCTGGCCTTGAACTCACAAAGATCTGCCTGCCTCTGCCTCCCAAGTGCTGGGATTAAAGGTGTACACCACCACGTCCAGCTTAGTATGACTTTTTAAATTATTCTAATTCATGTGCTAATTAAAACCATTTATTTTCATTTATTTGGAATAAAATCATGTTAATCATGTTTTTAAACTATTACTGAATTTTGTTTTCAGTAAGTTTATTGAGAGTTTTTGCAGATATATTTATCAAGGAAATCAATGTGTAGTGTTGTTTTTCTCTATCTTTTTGTTCTTGTTATAGTGTTCCTACCTGGTTTTGGTATCAGGGTAATACTGCACTATTAGAATTGTTTGATAGTACTAAATAATTTTCCATCTTATGTAATAGTTTGGTTAGCATTAATGTTTTTATCTTTGATGTTATAGTAGATTTCAGTACTGCATCAATGTGTTCCCTGGGTTATTGTTTTACCTAACTATTCATCCAATAATGAATTAAATCCAATGAATTAAAAACAGATTATATGAAAAACTCAAATAAATATTTTTGGATAATTACCAAAAGCACAGACAGTCTGATCAATGTATGTACAAATGAAGAGAACAACCGTTTTGCACAGAACACTTACAAAGTGACCAATAAAATATAAAAATTGATCAAAATCTTTAACAATCATGGAAATAAAATTATCCTACTCAGAATGACTATCATCAAGAAAAGTAGATAAAGAAAGACTGACGTGCTGTGTTGAAAATGTAAAATAGTGCAGCGGAAATGGAAAACAGCATGGCATTTGTTCAAAAACACATACTTTAGAATTTGCTTGTCATCTATTTACACAGCTTCTGCATTTCCCCCAGAGGAATCATAGTCAGTGTTCTATAAAGATACCTGCATTATTGTGTTTATCACTGCATGATCTACAAAGCCAAGTTATAGAACCAGCCTATGTGTTTTTCAATTGGTAAATGGATAAAGAAAAAAAAAATGCTGTGTAGACATGGTCAAATTTCACTTGGCCATAATGAAGAACAAAACTGCATCATTCATAGTAATATTGATGGACTCGAGACCTTCATGTTAAGTAGCCGGTTTCAGAAACGGGAGTATAGCATGTCCTCTCTCATATGTCAAATCTAATAACTGCATAAATGCAAAATGATGACCATAATGGATATGTAAAGAATCAAGAATGAGGCACACTAAGGGATATCTAAGTTGGTAAAGTCCTTGCAATGCAAGCATGAGGACCCAGTTTCCAGTCCTAGCTCCCACACAGAAAGCAGGTGTCATGACATGCACTTGTAATCTCAGTGCTGGTGAAGTGAAAAATTGGGAATTATCTTGGACTTGCTGGCCAGCCAGTCAAGTAAAATCAAATTCCAGTCTCAGTACAGAAAACCGGCCCCTAAAATTAAGTTGGCAGTGGTTAAGGAAGACACTTGAAAACAATGTATGATGCATATAACACACATGCTAATTAATGTATACATAAATAAAACATAAATATAGAGAAGGAGGAAGGGGGAGAAAAGACTTAGTAACAAGGTGAAAATTATCAAAGTAAATTATATTTATGTATGGAAATGCCATGAAATTCCTACAATTCATATACACTTTGAAATTAGTGTATATGATTAGTTCCTATAATTCATATACACTCAAAGATTTTTGTTTAAGCAAATTTGTATTTTTCTAGATTATCTTTATAGTTTTTAAGAGATGATTTCTGACCACCTCAGCATCATAATGATTGATAATATACCCAGATGAGGCTGGGGAGATGACTCAGTGTTAAGAGTCCATACTACATATACTACTCTTCCAGAGTACCTGATTTTAGTTCCCAGTACCCATGTTTTCGTTGGCTTACACCTGGCTGTAACTCAAGTTCCATGGGGATTCAATGCTTCTGGCCTCTGAGGAACTTTCACACACGTGAACATAGCCACACACACACACACACACACACACACACACACACACTCATTCATTAAATGAAAAATAATAAAGATGACTCTTTAAAGTGTTATTTTAATCACTGTATATGCATAGATTTTTGCCAAATATGTACACATTAATTTTTTTAAATGTTCTATATTTTACCCGTTTTTTTTTTTTTTTTTTTTTTAGTCTTTTTGAGACAGCATCTCTCTGTAGCCCCAGCTTGCCTGGAACTCACTATGTAGACCAGCCTGGCCTGGAACTCACAGAGAACTGCCTGCCTCTGCCTCCCAGGTGCTGGGATTAAAGGTGTGAGCCACCATGCCTGGCATTCCTTGTTCTTTTAATGTGAACAATTAATCAGGGGTAATGCAATTGTCTACAGGAGATTTTCAATGAGGAGATATGCACATAAAATAATAAATAAATTAACACAATTTTCTTGAAGACTACTGAATTTACTTTACTTATTTCATGGTGCTTTTAAATCACAATAGAAAAAATTTAAGACTTACTGACTTTTTATTGTTTGTGTTTCATTTTAAGGCATAAAGTGATGAAATCAAACTAAAGCCCCCCCCCAGGTCAAAGTGGATTCAAACCAAGCCCCCCAGACCAAAGAAGAATATTCTGGGAAGCTGTACAAGGAAGTAAGATGTAAAATCTAACTGCTGAGAAAAAGCTGACCTTTTCATGCTCTGTGCACAAGGTGAAAATCACCCAAAACTTCCCCCTCCCACTGCTGCCGGCGGCCCCTTCCCACTGCTGCTGGCCCCCTCCCACTGCTGCCGGTTTTGGTTTGTGGTTTTTGCCTTTAAAAGTAGCCTGTAAGCTGAGCTCGGGGCTGCTGCTGCTCTCTCTCTCTCTCTCTCTGAGTGAGGCAGGAGCACCCGTCTGCACAAATGATTAAATCCTCTTGCTTGTTGCATCTCCTGATCTTGGGACTGAGTCATTGGGGTGCGACCCTCCGTGGACACTGGGTACCCCAAACCGGGGTCCCAACAAAAGCTGTCTTCAATAATGAAATCATTAACTAATGGCACAGGAAAAGGTCATCTTTTTCTTTAAATGTTCAGTGGGTAGAAACCAGAAGAATATCAAAGACTATGGCTTGGGAAAGCCTACAGTTCCATCATTTCCCTAACTACTAGTAGGTAACTGGATATTGACAATGCTTCTGTTAACAATTTATTGATTTTAATATGAAGTGCCCCCCATAGGCTCATTGGATGAACATTTGGGCCCTACTTTTGAGGGTCCTGAAACCTTTAATAGATACAACAATTGTCCTTGGGTCTCTGTTCTGCCCCAGCCCCTTCCTGTATTCACATTCATTTATGTATTTATTTATTTTTGTTTACTGCTTGCAATGTTATCAGTGGTCAAGCTTTGTCTTGCCATTCCCTCCATGACTGACTAATACCTAGAAATTTGAGTTAAAATTAATATTTTCTCCCTTAAATTGTTTACAATAGTTTTGGTTTGTTTATTTAATGAGAGATGACATGATTGACCACTGTATTGCTATGAAGGAAATTAATCAAAAGAAGGGATGTGATAGTTAATCTAAAAGAGTCATATAGAATCACATTTCTGAGTGTTTCCTGACAGGTTGACAAATTTAACTATGGGAGAGTTAACACTGGTTAACTTTGTTAACTGTGCTTAGCCCTGTCATATGCTTCGGGAAGATTTTCACTAAAAAAAAAAGAAAGAAATGAAAGAAGAAATAAAGAAAGATAGGAAAAGAAAGAGGAATGAAGGGAGGGAGGGAGGGAGGAAGGAAGGAAGGAAGGAAGGAAGGAAGGGGATGGGACTATGATTAATTACCTAAACCTGATTGTGACTGCATTGTGTAAGGTTACAGTCAGTCTTGCTGGAAGATTTTGTTTGTCCATTGGCTATTTAAAGAAGCAAATTCATATTCTGATTTACAATGTAGGAAAAAAAATCACATTTCAAGAAGCCAAGAGCAGTCTCTCTATGACAGCATGTGAAGAACACAGGGCCTCAGGTTTGTAGTTGACAGTCTCTTCACAAAGTCATAGAGATGGGGACATCATGAGAGGTATCAGTCAGGAAGCTCTCACCTACTCCAACACAGGAGAGCATAGCAAGAACTCACTATGTGTAAACAAGAAAAACGATACTCAACATACACCAAGTCTGTGAACCACTTGGCAAGCCAGACAGTATAATTGTGATAAATAAACTTATGTTGTCTTTAACCAGCTATGTTTGTAGCATTTGGTTATAGAAGCTAAAAATGTACTACACCAACAGCCCAGAGACATGGAATTTTATCTAAATCTTCATGAGTGTGGAAATGTTGCCCCAGGTCAGAGCATAGCTCCTATGAGACCTGAAACAGAGGGATCAAACAGCCATGCTAGGAGTTCAGATCCACAGAAGTTGCAGGATGATGAACACCCAATTGAACCTGCTGTGGAGGAAACAATGCATTATGGTCAGGGTTAAACACTGTGGTGAAATCACACTCACAGCAGTGTGATTGCAAAAAAGCCAATCTGTGATCAGAAACTGCGTATGAAAGCACTACTATTGTTTATAACTAGATCCTTCAGTGTTTTTAGTACTGAGATGTTGTCACTCACACAGTAGACTTTATTTAGCATTCATTGTCTTCTAGTTATTCTATAAACAGCTAATATGAATTAACTAATGCATTTTATCATCCCTATCCAATAAACACACAAACTAAAATGACAAGTTGAAATGTTTGCCAAAAGCCACATAGATGGGTAATTTTATCACTTTTTCTGTGTATTAAATCACATGCCTAATATGTGCTTTAATGCAATGGGTTTCTCATGTTTTTTCATTATTTTAACTTTATCCTGTCACATATTCTAAGCCATAAATTGAGAAAACATAAGTCATTACTTTTAACTTTAAATCTGTGAACATCTGAATATTTCAGCATAAAATCACAGGAAGAAAAGTTGGATGCTGAGGGACAGACAGCATCATATTTAAGGCAGACAGAAACTAAGAAGGCAAATATCCACTAGTTAGTACGCTAATTCCTATTTATTAATCTTGAGCATTGGTAGAATTAATTACAACCTTGAACTTTCTGTAGGTAGAAAGCACATAATGAGATTACATTCATTATTCATGCTCATTTGAAGGTTATATAAATATTTACATTATAGATTAGGCTTTCTTTACACTATAAATGTGATTGAATATAAAGAATTGATCCCAGTAGGTCACAAAAACATTACAGAAATTATATATCAAATTTGTTTATGGAAAAAGAATTACTTGGGCACTGGGTAGATGGTTAAGTAAGTCAAGTGTGTGCAATACAGAATGAATATTTCTGTTTGTTACCAGAGCCCGTGTAAAATGCCAGATTCAGTAAAGCAAACTTGTAACTCTAACTCTAGGGAGACAGAGAGGGAGGGTCCCTAGAATTTGCTGACTAGATTGTCTAGATTAATTGGTAAACCACAGGTTAAGTGACAGACCTTATCAAAAAAATAAGGTAGAGAGGGATTGAACAAGATGTTACATGTGGCTTTCTGACCTCCACATGCATGTGAACACAAATGTCTGCTTACCTATACACATATATGTACATTCATAAGTATACATAGAATGTTTATGAAAATTTTAACAGCATTAAATTTATATTTATTTATATAATGTATTTATATACTTTGTCTTTTCATTGTATCTATTTTGAATCTCTTTTCTATTGCAACATTTTTTTTTTGAGACAGGATCTTTCTGTAGCTCCAAGTTGCTGAGAATTTGCTATGTAGTTCTTGATTTCAGAGCTATACCTGCTTCTGCCTCCAGATTGCTGGGATAAAAGACAAGCATCACCACACCAAGTCTGAGATTTTTTCTTTGTTAATTTTTTTAATTGAGCTTTTGAAATTTCATACATTTTCCACTCAAGTTCAGACCCCCTCCCCCATTTATACCTCCCTCTATCCCCCCACTGAAAACTATGCACCCCGCCATACATGTGAATCCTATTCATTCAATCCTATATATTCATTTATAACCATTCCTTCAGTATAAATGAGTCCCCTGGAGTCTAGCCAGCCCATCCAGTGGTTTATGCAAGTCATACTCTCCCTCACCCCTCACCCAGCACCAATCAGTCTCAAACATTTCTCAATCTAGTGCTGGCCTGCCATCTATTTCTCACCTCCCCTTTGGGCCCTTGTTCAAGTGAGCTGACATGGGTCCCACACTCAATACCACTGCTGCCACAGGCTCACATGAGCAAGCCTCCAGTGGCCTGGGAGCCTTCACCTCCTTGCTGTGTTCATGAACAAGCCCTGGCTCTTACAAACTTTCTTCTTCCTCTTCCAAAATGGTCCCTGAGCTGTTGTCCCATCCTATGCTCTACAATCTCTTATTCTCTAAAACTTGGCCAGATGTGGCCTTCTGTGTGCATTGTACACTGAGGTACAAAGGAGCCTCAGTTGTGAGAGTTTGCGTGTGCATTAGCCATCTCTCTGTCCCTTTCTCCACTATGTTCCATGGGCCTTAGTTGTAGAGATTCTACTGCAGATCTGGACAGCTCCCAAATGTATGTTTGACATTTTTAATGTTTGCCTTTAGAAACCAGTTAGGAAGTTTGCTTATATTTTTCTGTGAATACAGCTCTTCCTAAGGCACCAAGAGTTTTATTCTAGTGATTTCTTCGCAGCTGAAGTTGATAGTCTTTGAAAAATACAACTTCTGTTGTACTAGATGATATAATGGTAATAATGAGAGTACTTGTAACAGCTGACTTGATCAGCTGTGAACAACCTTTTCAGCATATTTAGGCAAAGAAAGACAAAAAACAAGAAAGATCATTGATTGAGCCAATGGAATTTATTAAGTAAGAATATTTGTTGCATGAATTTGTTTTATTCTGGGGCTGGAGAAATGGCTCAGTGCTTAAAAACACTGGCTGCAGCCAGGCATGGTGGCGCATGCCTTTAATCCCAGCACTTGGGAGGCAGAGGCAGGAGGATCTTTGTGAGTTCGAGGCCAGCTTGGTCTATATAGTGAATTCCAGGCCAGCTGGGGCTACAGGGTGACCCTGTATCAAAAAGATAAAAACAAAAAACAAAACAAAACAAAAAAATCGCTGGTTGCTATTGCAGAGGATTCAGATTTTATTCCCAGCATCCACATGGTGGCTAATAATCATCCTTTACTCAAGTTCCAGGGACTCTGACTCCCTCTTCTGAGCACTGCAAGCATTGCTTAACATGGATGCATTTACATGTGCAGACAATACACTCATACACATAAAATAAAAATGATAATTTTTTAAAAAAATTGTTTTATTCTCCTCAAGAGAGATCAATGATCATTTGCACAGTCACTTTCTGTCTTTATTTTTATTGCACGTATTTATTTATTGCATATATCTTTATGCATATATATATATATGTATGTATATGGGTGACTGCACCACAGTGTGCATGTGGAGTCAGAGGACAATGTTCTACTCTATGGATCCTGAGGAGTCAACACTATGTTCTAACTCCCTCTTCAAAGGATTTCAGATTTGTTTAACAAATTGATATCTATGAGGACAAATTTAGAGAAAATGTGAATTTGTTGAAATGCAAATTTGTAAAATGCAATCTTATATAACCATACTTCAGAGAGGATGTACACTTGTAGTAAATTAGAAATCATCTTGGCTATCTTCCCACAATCCTACGTGTTAAACACCAAAAAGAAAGATACATAAAACCACCAATGGAGTGTTCCATATTAGTTTCTGAATAGAAAATTGAAAACATTAATTGTTCATTCGAACCATATAATACATTGGAATAGTATAATATATATACAGTGGCTTTGTCCCTAATTCTCTTTCAAAAACTCTTTTGATAAATATTTGATATGCCTCCTTCTATCTCCTTTTCCTGAGCAGAATTCTCTCTGCATCCAGCATTGCCCTATATACTTTCCCCCAGGATTCCTTCACCCTTTGTCCTCCTCACTACTGGGTCGGTGAATGAATGAATGTGACTGCACTGCATAGAGTAAACAGAAATTCTTACTAAGAAGTTCCTCTAATGATATGAATCTATAAGAAAAAGCCATGGTGCACATTTTATCATCCACTGAAAGAGAGTGCCCCCCAGACCCCCTCCCTTGCCTCTGAGAAAAAGCTGCCCTCCACCGGACTCTGGAAATCCCCTTCATTGTTCAAACCCTTTCCTGGTTTCTGTTTATGATTTCTATGGAGATGGTCTGGGGCAGAAGAGATAGAACGTTCTGCCCCAGGTAAGCTAGCCAATGGCAGTATACCTGATACATCTGTGTATGGTTTCTATGGGAATAATCTGGGGCAGAAGAGAAAGAACTTCCTGCCTCAAGTAAGACAGCCAATGGCTATATCTGTAAAGTCTCAGGAAATCAGCCATAGATTATTCCAATCCTTTCCTGATTATTCTGTGTATAGTGTCTGTGGACATTCCCTGCTTTGTGGTTTTTGTGGTTTTTCTGCTTAAAAGCTCTGCGTTTTCACTGCTAGAGGTCACAGTAAAGCTCCGGAGACTGTCTGTGTCCCCAGTCGGTTGGCCGCAAAAAGCGCTTCTTTTTGCTGAGACTCAGTGTCCGAGTGGTCAATTTGGGGAATTCCTCGGACTCTGAACACCACCAGATGTATGTCCTCCAATTTTACCTTTTCAGTTTTAACAGGATGAGCATATGCTCATATCCACTTTAATTAATGTCTTCTTATCTTTATGGACCATTCTCATCACTAGGATAATTTCCAAATGTACATCTTGAAATGGGCTTTCATTTATTTGTACATTGTCAAAGAACTAGTTGGATCCGTTTGCTGACATATCACATGGCTAATGACTGTAGAAAGAAGCCTTCCTCATTATGCCATTTTTCACTCTGGGGAGGTACAGTCTTGTGTTTCAGCCTTGTTTGCATTCTATGGGACTTTAGGGTGGAAGCAGGACTTGGCCCATTTTAAAGATGTAACTGTATAATACCATAATGATTAGATAATAATTATTGATTATTGTTAACTAATAATACAATAATTAGATTTTTACATATTAAGAGTAAATTCAAATGATGACCCCATTCATTACTGCTCCACAGTTATAATAGATATATTTGGAAAGCAAAGAAATTTAAGATTGAGGAGCAACTTTTTCCTAAGATTTTTTTCTCCAAGATTATATACCCTTTATACAATGATTGGCAAAATGTCTTTTACTAGGAGATGTGATGATAAGAATCTAGTTTGTATACAAAATTCTTTTTGTTAATTTACATATATGTTAAAAGTATGGACTATGAAACTAACAACTATGTCTATTATATAACTTAGTGTTTATACTTTGTTTTCCCATATTTAATGATTTGACAAAATTATTCAAACTCAAAGATATAGGAAATTTACTGAATATAATTACTTTGAGAAAAACCAGATTGAATCCTTTGGAGCATGATTCTCTGAAATAATCACAGCTTGCTATTTGTGTTAACCTTCTCAACAGGATATGACAGGATTTCAATAGAAATAAAATATCTTTTCTTAGGTGGGTCATTGTGAGTTACAAGATATAATGGTCCCCAAAGTTCTTGAAGAAAAACAAATATCTATGATTGAGGAAAAACTATTTTTCAAATCCTTGAAGGAAAACCCGATACAAGTTTCAGTCACACCACAGAGACCTGTCAGAAGTGGTTTAATAGACAGCTAAGCAGGTTCTGTTCTTGGTCAGAGGGCAAACAGTCTTTCATTACAAGATTATCATGTGCTATGAATTCATTTCATTTCACTGGTATCCTTATAAAAGTAGTCATTGCTGATTTATTTTGTCTGATGTTGGGCAGTTCATCACTACATATATGGAATCAGTGGGGACAAGTAGGGACACAAACAGCCTGAACTGTTGTTGACAGCGTTACACAAATGTGTTCTAGAAATTGAGGTCTAAAACCTTTGTCCAGATAATGACAGGAACTAAAGGTACAAAGCAGTGAGAAATAATTTCAAATGCTAAGCTCTGTATGAACTAAAGAGTACAAAACCATAACATACCCCAAAGTCAGACCTCAACAACACAGGAATTCAAGAAAAGAACATTCACAGCACTGAACATCTGAAACTGACTTTAGTAAAGCTGTCAGAGTTTCAGAATGTAGGATAATTATAGGTTATAACAAAAGATCAAATCAAACTAAAAAATTAGTGCTAATATTTATTTGTTGAACGATAGTGCGATAGTGCAGCACAAGTGGGTTTCTTCCCACATGGAAAGAGAATAGCTAATATTTATTTGTTGAATGATAGTGCAGCACAAGTGAGTTTCTTCCTACATGGAAAGAGAATAGCTGTATTTGAGCTATGTTTTTATTTTAAACTCTCATGATTCAATGTTAGTTTGAAAAACAAGAATTGAGAAATAAAGTAAGATCATATCTGTCTGCAATATTTTGGATTAAACATTTAGTGTGAGTAGGAAGCTAGAAAATTTGTAATATTTGTAGACAATGGGAGTTCTAGAATTTAGTCAGCATTAAAAATGCCTCAAGAACAGTGAAAAGCACATGCTTAGAGTGTGTCAAATGCATAGATCAGAAAGGTAGAACAAGATCAGATCTGCAGTTTTCAAAACCAGAGTTGTAGTTAATTGCTGTTGGCAGTAGGTAATAGAGAGAGCTCAACTGGCAGACTGTAAGATCTAAGAATGAAAATTCTAGCATTAAAAAAACATTAGAAAAGGAAATCAATAATCAATAATTGAGGGGATATCAGAAGAAAAGCAGGAAACATTCTTATGAGAAAGTTAGAGGAAGAATGCTTCAAGAAGATACCCAGAGCTGCTGCAAATTATTACATGTAACAAACATATATCACAAGCCAACAGATTAATTTCCATTCTACTTTCCCTACCAGAATTTATTGTTTATGATTTAATATACTAATAATGTAGCAATTTAATGTTCTATGGTATTTCAGCATACTATGCTTATCAGACATGTACATACAATATATGGACTATGATACATATATTAATCTAGAAAGAATATATTAAGGTAATAAGAGAATTTATTGTTATAAGACATGTAGATATATATGTATTAAATGTTTAAAACTAGAATGTTATGTAGAAATCAGTAAAATTTCACTTATACATTTGTTTTTGTTTATACTTATGCAATCTAGCAAAGCAAACTCATGCTGTCAGAATTCCATTTGAAATTATATTTAAATGAACAAAATAATATTTTATATGTATAGGCTAGGCAAAATAATTGCTACAGTTAAGCAAATTAACATATTCATCATTTCATGTACTGAACTACAGGTCTATGTGTGTGTTAAGAATATCTGAAATTGATTTCATTTATCAAATTTCAAGAGTACGATGACTTATTGCCTACAACATATCACTGTGGTAGTTTAAAGTAGAAATGCTCCCTACAGGCTCAAGTCTTTGAATACTTGGTTGATATTTTGAGGTACTCTTTGGGGAAATTATGAAACTTTCAGGAGACTGAGCCTGGCTGGAGGAAGTATTTCACTGGGGGTGGGCTTTGAGGATTTATAGCCTTGCCTCGCTTCCTGTACATTGGTGCTATAACCTGGGTACAGATGAAGTGCCATCTCTGTTTTCTGTTTCTTTTACCAGGCCATGCCTTCCCCTCCATGACTGATTCTGTTTCTTTGGAACAAAAAGCCAAAATAAAGACTTTTGTCCTTAGATTGATTTTGATCATGGTATTTTATCACAACAACACAAATATAATGAATACAAGTAATAGCTATAGTTATCATCAAAGATAGTGAACTTGTTAATTTGAGATATCCAGTCAAATCAAGAACTATGAAAACAAATTTTAAAGGTATAGACAGGTTGAACGTCTACATAACAAAAATATATATTAGAAAATGTAACAGTGATTTACACAGGTCCTTACAAGCGCTCAATGCGCACAGATCAAGAGACTCTAGAGTGATCAGCCTTAAATGATATACCTATATTACACACTATATTCACAAGACCCAGGGGTCATTGTGGAAGTGGGAGGAGAAAGCTTGTAAGAGTCAGAGGTGGTAGAGGAATACAAGGAAACCCTGCTGCCTGGACACCACAAATCAGTTGCATATATGAACCCAATGGGGAAGGTGTTCAAAAACAACTAAAATGTATGAAATTTATTTATCAAATAATCTATCTACCTGTCCATTATCTATCTGTCTATCTATCTATCAATCATCTATCATTTATCGATCTATCATCTAGCATATATTATTTATCATCTATTAATCTATAATCTATCATCTATGATATATTATCTGTCATCTATGTATGTCTATATCTATCATCTATCTATCTATCTATCTATCTACCTATCATCTAGGTCCCTTGATTCCTACAATTGTCAATAAAGTCAACAATAAATTCACAAATTATGACAGTTTCATTGGCAGCAATTCGTCACATGCTCCTGATTTCCTTGATAATCTTGGCTAAGGCAAACATGGATCCTTTTATTTTCCTCTTAATTACTAACATTAGCTCTCAGTTCACACATTGCACATCATACAATCTTTTGATGTATGTATGTATGTATATAATGTGTATCTATCATCTATCTATCATCTACTATCATCTATCATCTGTCTATCTATCTATCATCTATCATCTATCTATCTACCTACCTCCCCATCACCAATTATCTATCTCTCTATATTATCTATCATGTATCTATTATCTATCATTTCTCATCTACCACTATCTATCATCTATCTATCTTTTATCTATCATTATCTTTATATCTTCTATTTATCTATATTCTATTAATCTATCTTCTATTTATGCATCTATCATCTATCTATCCATCTATCTATCATCTATAAAGAATGTGAAATTATGAACACTAAATCAGTTTGACAACCCGACATACCTAGAAAGAGTGAGCATCAATCAAGAACTGTTTCGAACAGATTGGCCTTTGGGCATGGCTGTGAAGCATTTTCTTAATTGCTAATTAAGCAGGACAGAACCCACTCTGGGCTATACCATGTCTAGGCAGGTAGTCCTGGGTTGCTTTAGAAAGGTAGTTGAATGCTGTGCTAGGAGCGAACTAGTAAGCAGTGTTCCTTCATGGTTTCCCTTCAGTGTCCTGCCATGATAGAGCTTCTGCCTGAATTCTTGATCTGATTTCCTGCAATGAAGGCCTGTAATCTAAAAGATGAAGTAAACTCTTCCCTGTGTTGCTTTTGTCATGGGGTTTATCACAGGAACAGAAAACACTAAATCACAAATGAAATAGTGAAATTGCTAATTAAAATGAGCTAGAGAGATGGTTCAGCTGTTAAGAGCCCTGGCTGGTCTTGAAGAGGACCCAGGTTCAATTTCCAAAACCCATATAGTGGCTCACAACTATCCTAACTCCAGTTCCACGGATCCAATTCCCTTTTCTTACCTGTGCAGCCATTGTACATGACACGGGTGCACTTACATACATAAAGGCAATACATTCATACATGTAAAATAAAGATAAATAAAATATTTAAAAATAAAAAATAATAAATATTGGATATTATATCCACATAGCACAGATTCCTTGAGGCACAAAATTGTTGACAAGGAAACTGTAAATTATAGAGTATAGGAAGACGGTTATAATGCAGTCATCTGATAAAACAATATTTACCACTAATCAGTAAAAAGAGACCAATACTCCAGATACAAGCCAAATATTGAAATACCTATTACAAAAAGTGGTTAGTGTGGAAATGACCTGAACTCTTGACCATCAGAGATAAGCTCATATACATTAAATTCTTTCTCAATAAAACTACAATTTAAAAATAAGACAAGAAGATTCAATATATATGGATTGGGTAAAAGAACATAAACATAGGGTGACCCTCTAAAGCTGTATCAGTTTTTCTGTTCCTGAGATAAACCACCATGACCGACAGTGACTACAGAAGAGAGAATTGATTTGGTCTTATGATTCAAGAGGGAAAGGAATCCATCATGGCAAAGCAGCACGGCAGCAAGCAGGCATGGTTGCTGGAGCAGTAAAATTGAAAGTCCATGTATTCAAGCACATACAGGAAACAGAGAAGAATGGAAAGAGAGGAAAGTTTATGGCCTCTCAAAGACTGTCCCAGTGACATGCTTCCTCCATAAAGACCACACCTCTAGAAGGTACCATGACCCTCCACAATCAGAGCATCAAATGACCAAACATTCAAAAACATGAGCCTATATTGGATATTTCTTATTAAAACCACAACAGCCAAAATATTGACTCAAATTACTGTAAGTTATCACTTACATAAATATTATGGAAACATGTCCCAATCTCCTATCGATGAAACATGTAATGCAAACACAATAAATTTATTAAACAATGAATGTGGTAATGCAACAGTTTGGGGTCATTCATAGCCTTGTATGTAACTTTTCAGTCATACTCCAAATAAGCCCAATAAACTCATGAGTACACCAACACAAAAGAAAGAAGGAAAGCAAAGAAGAAATGAAAATGATTGTATCCTTATTGCCAGCATGCATAGTTCTTGATTTCCTCACAGAACTTGAAGACCCTTTTGCCAAATACAGGTCATACTTCAAATACCGGGCTTGGAGCAATTGAGCTGGAGCTGACTTGGAAGCTTCCTCTATGAAGACTATTCCTCATGGTATCAGATGATACTATATAAGCTGCCAAGGGAGAAAAACCCATCAATTGTCCAACCCAGCTATAAAGCCTAATAACCACAACAATGTCCGGCACAGCAAACTATCTCTATTGGTGCAGTGGTGGCACTTTTATCTTGGAGATAATCAACAGCTATCTAATTGTACTTAAATCCCTGTCACTGGGAGGGGACTCATGTGGTAGAGTAAACATAGCCAAATACATGTGCCAGAGATTCCAGAGAATCTACATCTGCCACATCCCTAGAGAAATGTAATTTCATATTGTATACTAAATATGGAACCTTATGTTTACAGATAATTATTCATATCACCATTAATCAAAGAAGATTCTTTTTTGCAACAAATGGAGACAAATATAGAGTTCCACAACAGGTCAAATGTAGAGAATAAGTGTCAGTGAGATGCCCAGCCATAAGTGACACATCTACCATGGAACCTCTACACCTAAGGCTAAGTAAGGGAACAGAGTGGAACAGGGAACTGAGAGAATGTTACTGCATCTCTCAGTTCTCACCAATGAAGCTTCATCACACAACAGATGATGATTAGCACAGAAAACCAAAAAGACCAAATTATAGATGATAGGTAATTACAGAGTTTGTATTCCTGGATAGTACTCCTATACTAAATCTCTGTCACACAAGACTAAGTAACAACTGGGAAGAGGAGTTGGAACGATTTTAAGTGTCAGAGGTGGTGAATGATTATAAGGAAACAGAGTTTTCTGGGCAGCTGGAAATTTGTTTATATGAACTTCCAACAATGATGATAGCATGCTCAGAACTCACGAAACTGTAAGAGCCTCAGCAGAGAAGGGCCAAAATGGGTAAGAAGCCTCAACCTTAGGTGAAGGACAACCGACAGCTCATCATCACTTAGTGGGGGGAGTTGAAATTCATTAAGTGAATGAGTGAGACAGGTTTCCAGGCTCCAGTGGGTCAACTACACTGAAGGATATCTGGGGACACAAATTTTACTTCATAGGTTTTAACATGTGTAACAGAATGCATGAAATATGCTAAGGGAGGGGGACTACAGGGAGGTACAGGTAGGACAGGGGATGAAAATGTGATCAAGATGCATTATGTGATGTATAAAAATTCAATTAATTTTAAAAAAAGAAAACATTGCATTTGTATTGTCATAGTGATTAAGGGCATAGTATTTTAAATTTATGAAAAGAAAATAAATGTTTGTGCAATAATCATGAATGGTTCTAGAAAAATATCTGTAGCCCTACAAAAAGAACAAACAGTTCAAGGACCAGAACAATTAATGCCCCCCTGGGATTTCTAAAGAAATTTTTGTGTATGAAAATATAAAGATAGAATTTGGAGGAGCTCAAGTAATCTCCTAATAATGGATAAAGAGGAACTTTTCCCCTGAGTTTAATGAAAACTTATTGGGATCTCCTGAGCAAGTGGTAGGCAAGATGTAATTTTTAGTTTCAAAAGATTGCCTTCAATTATATCAGAAAAACAAGCACATAAAAACACTAAATATGAAGAATGTCTCAGACTCTAAACTTGTATTTGGCAGAAATCTGATAAGAATGTATAATTTTGACTGAAAATATATTTCAAGTTGTATATGTTAACATATGCCTGTAATTTCAGCGCTCAGGTACTGAAACCTGGGATACAGAGGCAAGCTAACTGCAGAAGTTTGAATCAAGTCTGCTCTGCATAGAAAGTTCCATGCCAACAAAGGTTACACAGTGAGAGTTTGACTTGAAAACTGAAATGTATATAGACGCACATATATACAGGCATAAATATATACATTTGCATATTTTTTCAAAATATATCTTAAGATACATACATATATATACACATATATCTTAATAATTGATTCTCCTTAAGTTCTGTACCTGCAATACTTATGATACATTTGTCTCAACCCTGCTTAAATATATTAAAATAAGAGACCATTGATTCTAAATTATAAGGGAGGATCTTGAGGATGCTTATCTGCAGGTTTGCAGGATCAATGCAACAGATCTTTGTTATAATTTAAAAGTAATAGTGATAAGTGAGAAATAGGTCACATATTGATACAGTTATATTGCAAGTTAAAGTGTCATTTGGGTTTTGCATATTTAAAGGTATAAAACAAAAATTAAAAGTGAGTGGATCAAAATGATGTGGTCATTATTATTTAACAGCTTCTTCTCTGTATTTGATAGCATGCATTATTTACATAAATAAATTTTCTATTTATATCCTTGTGCCACTGATTCTACCTGAATCATCAACAATATCAGTTTCTCCTTAAAACTAAGATAAACACTTAATGATACCAGGGCAATGACAAAACGCTGACTCTTTTAGTATGTTTGCTTATAAATTGTTAAGTAGAAATGGATTGATTAGGGATGAATTTGTGTAGTTCTGGGATTTTCCCCATTTGTTTAGTCTCTTGGTGTCTATATCTGTGATGTGGAAGATCAAAAGTAAAATTAAAAAATAACCTGCCTGGGACAGCGCTCCTCCTAATCTAAGAACTTTATAAGATACCAGAAATCTTATCAAAGTGATGTACCAGCTGATGAAATCTGAAAACTTGCTGGAAGATTCCACCTTCTTACAAGTTCTCATGAAACAGTGCTGTAAGCTCATGAGCCTAATTTTAAGTAATAAGTGACTAAGGAAACATATTTCTGAAAGTCCAATTTAGATTTAGGGACAATACATTTAATTTTGAGGGCAGAAAACAATGATGACAGAGATATTTGGTCAAATAATTATATCAAACTTCCAAAGGGCAAGATGGAATTAGCTTAAACTATCCTAAATTTTTGTGCAGAGTAGATAGTATTATGTTCTGAGCTCCTCTTCTAATCACTTTTAAGCAAAACGCCCTCAATGTTCTCTCCTTTTTCAATAAGCCCTGCTGTGAATGTTTTGCACAGGCTCCAGTAAGAGCACTTTGCCAAGCAGTTGAAGTCTTTTCCATTCTGTTTTCTGGCTTCTCTCTTGCTCCTGTCATGGAGGTTTCTAAGGGAGACTGTTTAGCCCCAATGCATGTAAAATCCCTAAATCCAGTGCTATAGAGGGGAATAGTTTTTAAAAACAAGGAAGAATTCCTAACAAATATGTCCCTCCTCAGGCCAGACATCCAATAGTTGCCCAGCATGGTACATTGCACTATCTTTTCCTAACCCTCTCTGATGGTTCTGGAATCACACTACTCAATCAAAAGATTTGTAAATCAGTCTTTGCTTTGGAATTCTCTTCTTTTGAACCTAGGCTAAGAGAATGAGTCATTTATCCAGGATAAAATTTCAGGATCAAAATTTCACTTGTTTGAATCATTTCCCTATGTCAAAAATAATAAAGGTCAATGTTTGTAAGTAAACTGTGTTATTAAAGGATATTCCATCACACAGTAAGTCAGCCAAAAACACTCTAGCTTTCATTACCAAAATAGTGAAATCAATTAATTAAAATCATTCTCTGATCTTACACTATCAACTTAAGTACTTTTTTAAATTTAAATTTTCAGGGGCTGGAGAGATGGCTCAACAGCTAAGAGCACTGGCTGTTCTACAAGAAAAATAGGTTCAGTTCCCAGTACATGCATGGTGGTTAATAATCATCCTGAATTTTAGTTCCAGAGGTACTGATAGCCTCTTCTCTCATTGCACTACATGGACATACTCACAAACATGCAGACAAAACATTCATATGCATAAAAATAAATTAATATTAAATTTAAAGCTTCAAATTTTAGGACTCAACTGATTTTATTTCACTTAAACCTTCTCTAACATAATATCATTAAGCATCTTGTTTATAAATGCTTTACAGTTCATTTTATAGTCCCTGCCTTCAATTCCCTTTCTTTTCCTTCTCTTTCCCATCCAAATGTTAATGTTGTTCTCTTTAACATTTTACTTTATGGAATGTGTTAGAACTGACAGTGCTATCTCTATATCAGTAACATTGGCTTAACTTTGTAATTCTTTTGAGGGGTGGGGGAGACAGGGTCTCCCTGTAGCTCCAGCAGGTCTGGAACTTATTGAGTGAACCAGGCTGGCCTCCATCTCACAGAGATCCTCCTGCCTCTACCTCCTGAGTGCTAGAATTAAAAGTATGTTCTACCATGTCCAGACTTTGTAAATTTAATCACATTTTCATGCCTTAAAAATCACCATAAAATAGCCAAAAGTACGTGGCTGGGGAAGTCATAGATCCTAGGGAAAACCTTACATCTGTCATATAACTAGACAAGTTAATTTCTCAATACATGCTATCTATCCTTAAATTTAAGACAAGTATGCCAGTCACCACTCGTTGAAGAAGCTTTGCTTTGCACCTGATGGAGACTATTACAGAGTTTCAAAACTGGTCAAGCACAGAGAATAAGTGTCTGTGAGATGCCCAGTTCTAGGTAACATCTACAATGGAAAATCCACAACTAACACTAATGGAACCTAACACAACACCCTGTAGAGATCATCTCTCAACTCTCACCAGCAAAGCTTTCTCATGCAACGTTAGGCTATTAATACAGAAAGACACAACTAGCAAAAATGTGGAGAACAAGAGATTGAAGAGTGTGTATCGTTGGATTAAAACTCACCCACCTAGGGCTCAGGAAGCATTGTAGAAGGGGTGGAGAGACTGTAAGAGGCAGGGGTCATAGATGACCACAAGGAAATAAGAGTTTTCCAGGCTTGGGGAAACCCACTCATATGAACTTACAGAAATGGTGACAGCAGGCACAAGACCTATGCAAATTCAAACCATAAAAAAAAAGCATACAATTGGGGAACTAGGAAAGAGGCCCTATCATTAGCCAAGGAACTATTGGCAACTGATCACTGCTGGGAAAGATAGAGAGAGTTGAGCATTTTTGAGTGACGCTAGATCGGTTTTCCAGGCTCCAGTGGATGATGTCATACTAAGGGTCATCTGAGGATAAAAACCATGACTCGATAAGTCTTAACATGTGTGACAGAATGCACAAAATCCAGTAGGAGGGATGTGGGAGGGTGCAATTAGTGGATGGGGCCTAAAAATGATTAAGATGCATTGTATGAAATGTAAAAATTCAATAAAAATATATATTGAAAAACAGTCACTATAGCAAAGTTTTTAAAACGTTTTTGAATAGGGTTATGTCCAGTTAAAATACACTAATGGGAATCTATTGCACTTGAAATATGTGCAGTTAACCATTGTGTATATTCTTTTTTAATAATTTTATTTATTTTATTTTATGTATATGAGTGTATTGCCTGCATGTATATAAGTGCACCCGTGTCCTGCAATGCCCAGGAAGGGCAGAGAGGGTGTTGGATCCCCTGGAACTGGAGTTATGGATGGTTGTTAGCCACCCTGTGGGTGCTGGGATTCAAACCTGGGTCTTCCACAAGATCACACAGTGCTCTTAACTGTTTAATCATCTTTCCAGTCCCCATTGTGTGTGTGTGTGTGTGTGTGTGTGTGCGTGTGTGTGCACGCGTGTGTGTATGTATTAGCTAGATTCTTTTTCAAAAGCTATTTGGGACTTAGTTTTATTTCTGTATTTTTTCCATTACTCTTCTACACATATGAATACTGTCAGGATGTCAGGTCCTGTTTAACGCTTTTCTAGACGACTGAATAAATATTTTAGATAGGTTTGAAGTTGCAGTTTGTTCCCACCATGTGATTTTCACATCCTTCTGCTGACATAAGACATTTCATGCTTTAGTTTGGTTTTTGCTTTAGCCGTATACTAGGCTCTGCATAGATCATCTGTTTAAGTCCATCAAATAAAATATACAATGTAGCATCTCAATAACTTTTCCAGCTTGCATAAAATAGCATCATCCATCATACATAATAGCACCCTTTCAAACACTCAAACTCAATACCTTTGAACAACAAACACAAGAAAATAAGAAATGTTTTGAAAGTGCACACTATTAAAGTGTTTAGTGCTCTTATGTAGTCATAATCATTTACTAGGATAAGTATCTAGAGACATGAAGGTAGATTAAATTTAGTATACATACCTTGCCTTGGATTTTTAAGTACTACACTTGACTTTGTTATATACATGGAATTGTTCACAAAATTTTGAAAGAACACAGCTCAAGTATCACCTTTAAATGTACAAAATGTAGAAAATAAATATCGATTTATCCACAGTGTTGGGAATACCACAAACGTGGGAATCAAAAATAAACTCTAGCTACTCTCCATCAGTTTAAGGTATTAAAAAAATTCTGTCCAGCTTCACCATGTAGTTGATTTAATACAGAATCTGAGTTGGGATCCCTGTGGATTAGAGAATGAATTCCATATCCTCTCAATGCCATTATAGAGATCTGAATGAATCTCTTGTAACAGAAAGTCACAAGCAATATTAGTCTGTAAAGAAAATTGATAATATCAGAATAAAAGTAATGACAGTGACACTGAGAACTAGGTCACGTGTTTCGATGTCAAAAGAAAATGAAACAGAGCTGTGTAACTAAATTTTGGGGTATTTTTGAGACAGGGTCTCCCTGTAGCCCAAGCTGGCCTGCAACTCATTATGTAGACCAGGCTGGCCTTGAACTCACAGAGATCCCTCTGCTTCTGCCTCCGGAGTGCTGGGATTAAAGGTTTGTGTCATCGTGCCTGGTGAATTTCATCCAGTTTTAACAGACAAATCCTAAAATTCACAGAGAAAAGGGATAAAAGCTCATGGAAACTTAAGAAAAATATCCTTTGAAGTATTAACTGTAAAAAGATAACAAAATGAATGATAAGACTACATTGAATAGAAGTCCGTACCACAGACAGGATGTGCACAGAAGTATGCAAAAGATGATAGTAAGCAGACAGGAAGCACATTCCAAACGTCATCATAGAATGTAATAATTGGATGACACTGTGGAATAGAAAGTCCGGAGGAACTTTCAAACCAATGCTGCTGAACCAATTATTAATTGTATAGGGAAAAATGATTCACAAATCCTATTTGCACTCTCAAAATGTAGCCACATAAAAATTTTAACTTATTAAATTTTGTTATTTGTGGTCTATATAAATAGTATACAATCAATAAAATAAAGTCCATACATTTAATTTCATAGAATTTAAATAGGAACTGTTCAGTTCATAGACCTGGTAAAAATGGGAGAAAGCTTCAAGTTCTGGGAAGTAATTAAGGGCTGTGGCAATATAAAATAAAGTCCATACATTTAATTTCATAGAATTTAAATAGGAACTGTTCATAGACCTGGTAAAAATGGGGGAAAGCTTCAAGTTCTGGGAAGTAATTAAGGGCTGTGGCAATTACGTGTTATTTGGGGAGTCTCTTGGACTACCCTGACCAATAACTCACCTTCAGGTATGCACATGCAGTTATGTATAAATATTGTATGTGTAATTTTTCAGTAGGCTTTTGAACAAATAAATTTCCCTCTGTTTTTATTTTTATTTTATTTTATTTTGTTTTACTTTATTTTATTTTATTTTTGGTCTTTTTGAGACAGGATCTCCCTGTAGTCCCAGCTGTCCACTAGCTATGTAGACCAGGCTGGCCTTGAACTCATAGAGATCCGCCTGTCTCTGCCTCCCGAGTGCTGGGATTAAAGGCATGCACCACCGCACCCGGCATTTTTTGTGTATGAGTATATTGCTTGCATGTATGTGAGTGTACTCATGTCGTGCAATGCCACGGAGTTCAGAAGAGGGCTTCAGATTCCCCTGGAACTGGAGTTAAGGACGGTTTGTAGCTGCCATGTGGGTGCTGGGAATCGAACCCGGGTCCTCTGTGAGAGCAGTCAGTACTCTTAACCACTGAGCCATCTCTCTAGTCCCTTCCTTCTGTTTTTAAATACCACCTAAGCATTATTTCTTTGTCTTGTGTCACCGCCTGTCTCACCCATCCTTCTCCCTCTCCCATTTCCCTCATTTCCCACTTCATAATACTTGTCTCCTATGGTCCCCCTCTCTTGAGCACCTTCTTCCGCTTTATCCCCATGGTTTCTTGTGCACCTCTTCCCCTGGAAGTTAAATACCCCCATTTTACCCATTTCCCTCTTGGAAACACCTGTCTCCTACTATTCCACTTCCCAAGCTCCTTCTTCCCCTTTATATCCCCGGTTCCTTTCTATTTTCCTGGATCCGGCAGTTACATCAGAATATATACTCACATCTAAGGGTTTGGTGGTAAGATCCATAAATGAAAAAGAACATACGTCACTTTTTTTCTCAGTCTGTGTCACTTCACAGAAATTGTTACTATAACAATTTTTGATTTCCTCTACTTACCTGCAAATTTTGCAATTTCATCTTTTTTACCGCTAAGTATAACCTCGTTGTGTAGATGTACCACATTTTCATTACCCATTCCTCAGTAGAGGGACACTTAGGTTGCCTTGATTTCTAAGCTATTGTGAAATGAGCAGCAACAAACATGGATGTACAGGTATCTCTACAGTAGGATACATCCTTTGGGTATATGCCAAGGACTGGTATAACCAGATCATATAGTAGATTCATTCTTAGTTTTTTAAGAGTTATCCACATTGCTTTCTATTGTGGTTGCACAAGTTTGCAATCCCACCAGCAGTGAATGAGCATCCCTCTTTCCTCACATACTCTCTAGCATTTAGTGTCATTTGTTCTCTTGGTCTTATGCAGTCTGATTGGTATACGATGACATCTTAAAGTGGTTTTAATTTGCATTTCCCTAGTTACTGAGGATGCTGAACATTTTTATTTCTTCTTTTGAGAACTTTCTGTTAGATCCATAGCTGATCTTTTAATCATATCATTTGATTTATTGATTCTTTGATTTTTGAGTTTTTATATATTCTGGATATTAATCCTCTGTCAGGTGTGTAACTGGTGAAGATTATCTCCCATTCTGTGGGTTTCCTCTTCACTTTCTTGGTTATTTCTTTTGTGGTAAATAAACTTTTTAGTTTAATAATATCCCACTGTATGCCAGTTACCACTAATCAAAGAAGCTTCTTTTGCAACAGAGTCTAATATAGAGTTCCACAACTGGTCACACACAGAGAACAAGTGTCTGTGAGATACTCAATCCTACTAGACACATCTACAAGGTAATCTCTATGCCTAAGGCTCATGGAACATAGTAGAAGGGGTAAAGAGAATACTAATACATCTCTCAACTCTCATCAGTGAAGCTTCCTCATGCAACAGATGTACATAAACACAAAAGGCCACAACTGTCCAAAGTATAACAACTAAGAGACTGCAGAATGAGGGTTCCTGAGCAAGACTCCTATATTAAACTTCACCCACCTAGGACTCAGGGACCATATTGGAGAGGGGTGGAAAGATTGGGAGAATGTGTGTAGTCTGGTTCCGGAGGTTGGACATAGAGGATGAGGATGAGGGAGGGGAACATAAAAATGATTAAGATGTTTTGTATGAAATGCAGAAAATTCCAATAAAATTATACATAAAAAATATTCAAAACTAAGGGCAGGAAAATGAGATGCCCCACCTGTAATGCTAACAGCTCAATAAATGAGTGGAAAGGGAGAATGGAGGCGGATTTGATGTAACACGGTTTGAGGATTTGTAGTTATCAAATCAGGCACTGTGTGGGAAGGCCAGTGGGTTCTAGGATCAGTAAAAGCTGACAGCTCATGGAGCTGGAACTTCAGAGATGGTTCCTCAAGATGGACACAAAAAGCAGAGGATGCATGGCATGGTGTTTCCATCCCATCCATTCTCTAGTGCTTCCTGTTTTATGGCAGAAATCAGGCTTGCTGATCTGACCAGAGCTAGAAATCATTGAAAAAGGATCACATTGCTGGAAAGCAAGAGAAAGAGGGAAATTCCTGTCAAGACATGAAGACACGAAAACAAAATGTCAAGATTTAGATTATGTACCTTGGTAAGAATATCACATGTTAATTGCTAAGTGATAAAATACAGAAGAGCATAAACTATGTCACATACTTGTCTTAATTAAATGAATTCAACAGAACATTTAACAATGTTTATTCAGAATATTGCTTCAGAGTTAAATTAGGAAAGAAAGGGCTTCAGCGTTTTAGTCTACATAGCTCTTTGTTTGCATTTTATATTATACATTTATGCACTGTGCTTACAGCTAAAACAATGCAGATGAGTCTCTTGTGAAGTTTATCAAGTTATATGTAATGTTTTAAACCCAAAGAGCTCAAGTCAATATATTTATTTACTAATTCCATAAAAGTAAGCAATGTGTTTTATTTTACTTCAATAAACAAAAAGTAATTAAACTTTAGATCATTTTAGATAAATGTTTTCACCAACATTTGCAAATCACTGTTTTGGAAAAAAAAACACCTCATTTACTAAAATGGGACAATTAAACAGTGCAATTTAAAATTCATAAAATTGAGAACTTTGGCATGAAGAGAGTACACACCTGTGAATTTTGAGGTGCTGTGATAGTCTCATTTCCTGATGTAAAATTTGAAAGCACTTGGCTTTTGTTCAAGCACAATCAAAGCAGCAACAGAAGCCAACTTTCCTGTAAATACTATTTAGTTCCTTAGACCTTCTTGTCTGACAACACACACAACTTTTTGAATTTTCTAGTTAAACTGGTAATAAAATTTATTAATGCATTTGATACATTTCTCTCAACTACTGGATAATACTGAACTCAGATTGCATTCTTAGTACAGGCCTTTGATTTTCAAGAATATATATATATATATATGCATAAACAACAAAGATTCTAACAATTTCTTCCTCAAACCTGGTTTATTTGGGCTACTTTAAAAATATTTTATTTATTATTTTTATTTTCTGTGTATGAGTATATTGTCTGCATGTATATAAGTACACTGATGACTTGCAATGCCCACGGAGGTCAAAAGAAGGCATTGGATCCCCTGGAACTGGAGCTACAGATAGTTGTTAGCTGCCATGTGCGTGCTGTGAACTGAACCCGTGTCCTCTGCAAGAGCTGTCAGTGCTCTTAACTGAGTTGAGCTATCTCTTCAGTCCCACATTTAAATGTCTTGCATAAATTCTTCTATGGTCATTTTTTTAGTAGTGGTATGTGTTTGAAAATATAAAGACAGGCATTTAATGAGTTATACTTAGAGTGCATGGACATTTAATTTAATTCACTACATTTGGATTATAGACATTTATAGAAATGAGATTATCCAAATTTGGCGGGAAGTATAAAAATCCCACTCATGATATCTGTCTGCTTCTCTGTCTCTCTCTTATATAATACACTAGCTAAACTGCCCCATGAAAATTATTAATAGACATATTCCTTTGAGGAAACATTGTATTAACTGGCAAGTGATGAATATATAACAAAAAGAAAGAAAGAAATACATATTATTCTTTGTTTGGAATATATTCTTGGAAGTGCTTGTCTATAGGAGGGTTGATGATGACATTTAGGGATGGATCACCAGAGCAACTTGAATTTCTATGAACACATATCCTGTTCTCCTTCTAGCCTTGGGCACAGAGCTGATTTTGCTCTTAGCACCGCAGATCTCTAGACTACCCTCTTAGTCCACATCTGCCCACTGCATCCTGGTCCCCTGCACTCAGACCACCTGAATTTTTCAGTCATGTTTCTTAGAGTTTTCATACGCTGTCCCCACGCCCAACTTTCATTTGCACTCTTGAGACCAGCCTCCTGCCCTGGTTGTCCCTGCCCCAACTTGCCTGGGATTCCTGAGACAAGCTTTCTTCCTTGGTACATCTGATCCTGCTCACTGCACCTTGACTCCCATACAGCCTGAACAACCCCAATCTCCCTAGACCCACAGTCTGTTCTTCTTCTAGCCTTGGGCACAGGCACACCTTTACTCTCAGCACCCCAGATCTCTGGACTACCTTCCTAGCTCCGATACCAGTGAGCTTTGTAAAACATATCGTTAATAATTAGGGAAATACAAATTTAAAAAAAAATCAAGATTTCCTCTTACCCCACTCAGACTGGCAAAGATCAAGAGAACAAATAAGACTAAATCCTGGAGAGAATGTGGGGAAAGGGGAACGCTCATTCACTGCTGGTGGGATTGCAAAGTCATGAAATCCCTAGGGAAAACAGTGTGGCGAACTCTTAAAAATCTAAAAATGAGCATACCATTTGACCCGGCTATACCACTCCTTGACATATACCTCAAGACTCATCCTATTGCAGAGATACTTGTCCATCCATGTTTGTTGCTGTTCTTTTTCACAATAGCTAAAAGTTGAAAACAAATGTGCCTCAGCTGATGAGTGGATAATGAAAATGTAATACATTTACACAATGGCATTCTACTCAGTGGTTAAAAAAAGACAAAATCATGGAATTTGCAGGTAAATAGATGGAACTAAAAGCTATTATACTAAGTGAACTAACACACTCAGTAAAACAAACGATGTATGTTCTCCCTCATATGTAGATCTTAGTACAAAACCCTGATATGTGAGCATGTATCCTGATGTGACTGTAGGATCCAGAATAATAAAAAGGAACCGGGGAGGAACGGGGAAAGAAGGAACCTGAGAGAGAAGAATCTATAAAATACCTATAAAGAGAGAAATGAATAAAATGGGATTATTTAAATGGCAGGGCAGAAGGAAGGTTACACAAGGAACTTTGGGGATTAAGGGAAAAAAGAGCTCAAGAAAGGTGGGGCCATAGGAGGCTGGTCTTATCAAGGAAGAAATGGAGAGAATGGGAACACTTTAAATTGGAAACCCATGGTGGAAGTGTTAGATGGGGGGCGGAGAGGAGAGACAAATAATGCCTAGCTTGCTTTAAAAAGAAAGGGAGGGGATGGAGAGATGACTCAATGGTTATGAGTCATAACTTCTTGCAGAGGACCCCGGTTTGATTCCTAGCACCCACATGCTGGCTAACAACCATCTCTAACTCCAGTTTGGGGGGAATCTGACAGCCTTCTTTTGACCTCCACAGGCGTCACATGATACAGGTGTACTTACATATATCCAGGCAATGCACTCATAGACATAAAAAATGAATAAAATATTTAAAAAAACAAAGGGAATCATATTAATCCAATAACCTAATGACAAAGCATTCATTCAATATATGTGTATACCAACATGCTATATAACAAGAAATAGTGCCAGACAGGAGAAACCCTCCTTTGAGTTTTGGCCAGTGGCCCAAGAGGCTCTCAAAATTGCACAGGCTCTTGCCACAACCCTTGATTGTCTCCAAGAACTGAAGACAGAACATAATTTGGACACAGAATTTGGAGCAATGGAGCTGGAACTGACCTAGAAGCCACTTCCTCTGAAGGTTTGCTATTGTAGCTTTGGAAATCACTACACAAGCTGCTATGGGAGAATATCATTGATGGTCCCACATATGATTTAAGACCAAGTAATAATCAATGACTGGCACAGCATACGACATTGGTGCAGTAGTGGTACTTTTATCTTGGGGGCAATCAACAGCTAATTAATTGGGCTAAAAGTTCACTCAGTGAGAAGAAACTCATGTGTGGTAATTTAAAAATACCCAAATACACATGGTTGTAGTGGTCATAGATCTTGGAGAAAACCCCAAGACTGTCGAATTCCTAGACTAATGTAATTTCTTAGACAGAGACTATTGCAAAGTACCACAACTGGTAATACACATGGTCTGTGAATTGCCCAAGTCTAAGTGGCACATATACAATGCAATCTCTACACTTAAGGCTCAGAACATAGAACGAGGGATAAAGAAGACAACAACGAATACTTCAATTTGTATTAATGAAGCTCCTTCATGCAGCAGAGGACAAGGAACACACGAAAGGTCACAGAATTCCAAAGTGTAGAGATTAGATTTCTACAGAATGCTGGTCCTCGGCAACAACTCCTATATTAAATTTCACTCAGCCAGAGCTCAGGGACCACTGCAGAAGAGAAGGAAAGATTGTAAGAACCAGAGATGAGGTGCATGGCCATATGGAAAGAGAGTCTTACAAGAGAATCTCCTGGGACCTTTCTCGTTTGACCCTATAGCAATGGTATCAGCATGCACAAGACCCAGGCAATCTCAAGCAGACAAAAACCCAGCATAGAACTGGAAAAATGGACAGCAAGCCCCAATCTTGGCTGAAGAAGTATTGGAAAATGATTATTGTTAGGTGAGGAATAGCTAATCTTCCTAAAGTGAGGGACTCTAGAGAGGCTGCACTGAGGAATGTCTGGGGACACTGACATGACACAATGATGATTAAGATTGATTAAGATGTTCTGTATGAAATACACAAACATTTAATAAAAATTATAAATAAAATAAATTTCTAAATATTTTGATACACATAAGTGATTTAAAACCAGTGTTGTTTTGTTGCATTAAAATAATTGAATTCAAAAGCATTTTACTATACATTATGTGACTCAATAAGTTTTTTAAAAGCCTTTATTTCCATGCACATTGGGAAAGTGTCTGACCGTATAGAAGTTTCTTTTGGGAAGTTACTGGTTTTCTCAAGAAGCAAAACCATCACAATGTTTAGCAAAACTATAGAACATATAATAAAATTTTCTCTATGCCAGGACATGAAACCCTGAAATCCCAGTGGCCATCTGCCATTCTCTCGCATGTCTGAAAACTCATGAATATTTAATCATTGAGTTTATTTTTATTGATGAACACAGGTCAGTGTCTCAGCCTGGGGTCTAAGTTCTCAAAATGGGCAGATTTAATATATTTGCCACCACCTCTATACTGCTTTCAGAATAAAGTGAAGCCTGGGAAGGTGTGGATTGAGGAAAATCCCCAAGTTGTTCATGTTGGTAGGTTTTTCAAGAACCCCAAGTCTGTTTTTATTCTGAACAGCAATACAGTTTACTGGGATCTTATTAATTAAATTTAACAATGCCCTCCTTTTCTCCAATTCACCAGTTATTAATTTAGTCAATGATTTAGTGTGTCATTATTTAGATTATTTTTAAGGAAATAAATAGAATACGAATAAAAAACAGAAACATGGATTTGAGGTTTGGCAGAAATTTCAGTGCCTGAAATTATCTTTCCCAAGCACATGGCAACTGTGGAAGAGGAAAATGACTTTACTGTGTGGGAAACTGTCAGATGTCACCATAATCAGTGAAGTACAATTTAAATCAGTAGTAATAAGACACAATAACGCCATGAATGCCATTGTGTGATATGCTTTGAATACAGTTAGAATGCACTAATTGTATCAAATGCATATTGTCATTCCAATCATGTAGGAACAAGCCCAATGGAAACTGAAGAAAGCTCTTTAGAATAATCAATAAATATTCTTCAAAAATGTCTAAGTCCTTACTTATAGATCTTGGCAGAGTTAGGGGAAGGAGTAAGAATAAATACATCAAATATACTGTATCTTTGAAATTCTCACAAAGAATAAAAATATTATTCTTAAAATACCTCATTCAATGAGGGTAAACGAACGGCTGAAGAGCGGACTGGAGAAAAGTAAGAGACAAAAAAACTGAAATTAAAATGAAAACCCGGCACAGAGAATTTACTTTCATTTGAAAATCGGTGAAATCCATTTTCAATCTTTATGTTAGTTAGACATTTCAGTGATGTTAGTTCATTCATTTTATAGCCACATTATGAAAATGGAGTCATATATTAATCATGTATAATTAGAAATATAATGGGGTGTATATGGAAACTCTCCACTGTGCTAGCAGCCCTTCTATAAGTAAATCAGCAGAAAGTTTGCTTTCATGTCCCTTATAATGTCCAGAAAATAGGAATAAGAAAAGGCAAAAGTGAGAATTTGCTAATTCAAAATGTGCAGAAATGTTTCCTGGGCACAGGGGCAGGTGACGGTGTCCTTTTTGGGACTGAGCACTCAGCAGTCTTTTATTCTTAGCACTTAGTGAGTTATGAGGCTTTGCTTTAGAATGAAAGAGCCAGATGATGGGAAGGAACACTAGGAAGTGCTGTCTTCTGGACATGGTGTAGATGGTGCAATCGTGGACACACAGCAGCTGTGACTACCTGAACAAGCTCTGCACAAAGGAGGGGACTAGTTATGAAGAGGAGGGACAGACAGCAGGATTGGAAGGGTGACAAGGGAGGGTAATGGAGAGGTAAATATGATTGCAATACTCTATACATGTATGAAATTTTCTTAAATAAAAACAATTAAAAAGCTCAAAAAAAAAAGAACATTTAGGGCTGGTGAAATCTGCTCCATATTTTATCAATTGAAAATCTCCATGCATATTTGATTATGGTGCCAGATCAACAATAGTCTAGACATAATTTTATGACTATCTCCATTTCGATATCAAGCAAAATATAAACTTTGAGATACCATTTGCTGTGATGATTCATCCTCACTCTCAGCTTAATTGAACTTAGAATTATCTAGAAAACTGAAGCAGATCTACTTTGCACCTGAGGGTGTTTAGAGAGAGGTTCACTCAAGAGAGAAAGACTCATCAGGCATGTGAGTGGCATCATCACAGAGGCTCAAGGAGAAATGGAATCAAATGACAAACAAAAGAAAGTTACGTTCTCTTTTCTCTGTTTCCTGTCCACGGAGATGGGAACAGCATCTGTCAGGCCTGTCTCCAGCCCTGAGCTGAGGTCTTCCTCCGTGTTTCCGCTGTGATGGACAGAAAGCACCTGAAACTCTAGCCCCAGGTAAAGTTTTCCCCCTTTACTTCTGCTAGGTATGTTGTTGACAGAGTGACAGGAAGTTAACATGAGTACTCTCAAACTCCGTTTTTAAGGTTCTATCTTTGTCTCTAGACAGTTTCATCAAATTCATTTACGTTCAAGGACTGCAATTGGAAACATAAGTTCTACTACATAGGAATAGTATCGAAGAATACAAGAATTTTTTTATGTTCATATTACTAAAATTGGTGCATTGAAAATTATGGCTTTCAACAATATATTTTTTGACTAAACCTTTAACAGCAGATAATCCAATCAGAAAATGTCTGGTTACTGCCTTGACATTTGTGGCACCATTGTACCTGCGGGTACAATGCCAGGCAGGTGGTTATTGTAGTTCACAGGGCTCATAGCTGGAGAATGTTGATGATTTCTTTTCTCTCTCAGTAGCATGAATACTACCATAGAGGATTATGAAAGCCAGCCAGTAGAGAAGAATCTTCCAGGTGAGTACCATCCTCAAATCTCCTAGTTCTTGACTAAAATATGTACTACCTTCAGCAACATGGTCCTGCTGTCAAGGTCTATAGGGTAACCAAGAGCAACAGAAATAGCCTATGAAGTTTGGGGTGTGTGGGACCCCACTGATCAAAAAATCCAAAGAGATAACTCATTCCTAGAACTGGGTCTTATTTGTTAGCCTGTGGTAGGGGCATAGTCAGAATATTGTAGGTTAAATCCATGTGTACTCTTCTAATATGTGTGTATGTGTGCATTTCAGGAAGTTTCTGCAGTACTGAGCTCCATATGATGTTTTCAAGATATTTTGTGTTAGTTTTATCTCCCCATAGTCCCTCCTCAACTGCATACCAAATTGACCTATATAAGATTCTGTATCAAGAATAAAAAGAGAGGAGAGGGGATGAGAGAGAGAATTTTATTTATATCTACAACTTATGCTGTTACACTTTCATCATTTAAAATATTTGTCTTTATTTCTGAAAGCAGTTCTTGCTAGGGTATCTATTTTGACTTTTTCAAAGATAATTACAATACATTTTATAAAGAAAATTTTTCTATAATTTTATTTTCAACCCATCTGAATCTCTTTTTAAAAATACATTTTCAGTATATAACTTACAGCTTGTCCTGTTATAATTTCAACATATCTACATCTGTATTTTGTGATAGTAGTGATTTTTCCCATCTTTATTTAATACAATTGTTATATTTTGGAGTACATGGGCAAATTTATTATTTGTCTTGTCTTTTTGTCTTTGTGTATGAGTTTGTGTCTATGGATGTGTACATTTGGAAGTCAGAGGACAGTCTGGGTTGTTGGACTTTGCTTCAGCCTTGTTTGAGACAATGTCCCTGTTCTTACTTCCTGAGTGCACTACGCTGGATGGCCCATGAATCTCTAGGCAGGCTCATGTCCCCACTTCTCTCCACAGGGGAATTAGGATTATAGGTTAACACTGTTTAAACTGGCTTTTCCTGGTTTCTGGCAATCTAAATTCAGGTCCTCACACATGTGCACCAAGTATTTTACACCCTGAGTTGGACCCCAGCCTTATTTTATTTTCTAATTATTTTTTATTTTTGTTTAAAATGTATTGCTTGAGTAGGCTGCCATTTCTAGCATTTCATTAAATTTCATTTGTTAGCTTTTGGGATTTTTGTGTTTTGTTTTGTTTGTTTTGTTTTGACAGAATCTCCCTTGCCCAAACCTGCCTAGAACTCACTGTGTAGTCCAGGCTGGCCTTGATCTGGCCTCCTGAGTGCTGGGCTCAAAGGCATGTGCCACCCCACCTAGTATTCTTTTATTAGCTTTAAGCAAAATATCTGGTTCATTGATTTTTATTACAACAATTCTAGACATAAAAATATTTTAACTTATTAAAATCTATTTAGATTTAACGGTATTCTCATCATCTAATATAACAAATCCTTGTAATAGCACAATTTTATTTGCAAACATCCCATAATCTATGGCATAATTACATTAATCTCTTAAATTGTTCCATATATATAATTATCACAGTAATGTAAAATATAGAGTAATGCTAACGTGTAGATTATGTTGCACTAGCAATATATTAACAAATGGATAGAAAAGATATTCTTGAACTTCTATTACCCAAAAAGATACAGAAATATGGAAAAGATTCTCCATTGTATTTAAAATAAGGAAAGAAATGTCTGTGAATGAATTTAATGTCAGTTATTTTAAACATCACAAGGCATCAAGCAATGAAGGGCACTGATTCCTTGGAGGCAGTAACAGAGTAAGTATGCCCTGGGTTTCAGCAGGAAACCTAGAGAGTTCATTGTGAAGGATATCAGTGGATCAGTGATGCAAACTTTGAGGCCAAGGAAATTGAACTCAGAGTCCAGGAAGCTCAAGAGAGACAAAGGAAGGATAGAGTACCAGGGTACATGTGTGGTATATAGGGACACCTCTCCAGGGGTTGAAAAGATTATTAATAGTTAAGTTCATGAATGGAGACATGTTAACAGCATGGTAGCACTCAGCATTAGGACCACATGGGGTTTAGAATATCCCTACCATGCATCCAGACTAGGACGTGTATGAAATTGAGAACTGCCTAGTAGGAGATGAAGAGACGGTTCACCGATTTCTTAATCACTCTTGTTGCCCTTGCAAAAGACAAATCCATTTCCAAGCTTCTGTGTACATGGCTCACAACCACCTGGATCTCCAGGATACTGGACACCCTCTTCTTGCTTCCAAGGCATGTGCACTCATATGGCATGCATTTATACAGACAGACTCGCATACACATAAAAATTACATTAAAAATAAATCATCTGGTAGAGTACTTAAAGTCTGCTCCGGACAGTGACTGTAAAGTAAGTCTTAGGCTAATAACAGATCTGCCCCCAACTAAAATTTATAAAAGCTATCAAGTAATGCAAGTTAAACACAGAAAAAGAAAACCTAAGTGTGACTGTGTGTGTGTGTGTGTGTGTGTGTGTGTATGTGTGTGTAAATACATATGCAAGTATGCAGGAGAGAGGGAGAGAGAAAAGGAGACAAGGAGAGGGAAGGGAGGGAAGGAGAGAAAGGGGAGAGAGAGAGAGAGAGAGAGAGAAAGAGAGAGAGAGAGAAAGAGAGAGAGAGAGAGGAAGGAGAAAGAGTATTTTCCCCTGGAAGCTGGAGTGACGTCTCAATTGTTATGAGCACTTTCTGCTCTTGTAGAGTACCCAGGTTTGGTTCTCAGTATCCAGATTGGAGTTCACAACTGTCCATAAACCAGTTCCAGAGGACCTAATGCCTTCTTATGTCCTTCGGGGACCCCAGACACATACATGGTACACATATATACATTTAGGCAAACATGCACATAAAATACAAATACATAAATCTTTTTAAAAAGATTTTTTTTGTCCTGAACAATTGTGTACATTTTCTTATCACAATAAGAAAAATTTACATAGCATTCATATTAAAATAAGCAATGTTGAGATGCTTCCTTGTACAGGGGAGCATGTGTAGATGAAATGCAAAACTTTCACCACTCATGAGATTTCAGAAGTTTATATTATTTGAGTGCGGATATTCTTCAAGCAACTGACACATACACCATGAGAAAACAGCATTTTGTTTTCCCTAACTCTTACTCTCCATATCTATGTATACATATATATATAGGTATGTGCATATACACAAATATATACATTCATACACATATCTACCCATACATATACATGCTTAAGCATCTTTATCAAAAGTTATATTTCACCTGGTAGGTGGCTATCTGGAGGCAGAGGCAGGCAGATCTCTGTGAAATCTAGGTCAGCCTGGTCTACATAGTGAGTACCACCTCAGCTGGGGATACAGAGAGATGCTGTCTCAAAATGGTAGAACAGGGTTGAATCAGCTGTTAACAGCACTGTCTTCATGCAGAACACCCAGATTTGAATACCAGCACCCACATGGCAAATAACAACCTTCCTTTACCCCAGTTCCAGGGGATCCAACGTCCTGTCCTCCGTAGGCATTGCACGACATGGACCCATCTGCATACATGCAGACATAACACTCATTTGCATTAAATAATATTTTAAAAGTCAAGTTAAAATAAATATAAAAAATAATCTATTTAGAAATATAAAACAAATATGTAACTTGTAGGGAAGCACCCATAAAATATTGCAGGTGTTTAGGTATGAGTTGTGTATAATATTATGAGTTGAAAATTTAAAAAAAAAAGTTGATGGCGCTCACTCAACAGGAAATGACAGGGAGAAGAAAGTGAAAGGACATCTTTAGTACAGAGGCGGAAACCAATCTTTACCCTAAACCCCTGTAATCACATGTAAACTCAGATCTGCATTCACATACATATGCATGTTAAGAGGAAGACAAAATAAATACTTGTTCAGCGTTGTGCATTCTTAAAGGATTTCTTCCCAGCATCTCAGAAGGAAAAGGAATGGTGGAAGATCTACAGGAAAGAAAAGTCACAGTAGAGGAATATGTGCTTTCAAAATGATATGAGAAACATATGGAGAATACGTACATTGAAGTATTTGGGACCAGTGAGATGGTTCATCAGGTAACAGTGCTTTCTACCAAACCCACTAACCTGAGTTTGAAGGGCAGTCTGACTCCTACAAATTGTCCTCTGAGTTCCACTCATGCATACACAGGCACACAGACTGACACAAAGCTGTAAGTAAATGAATAAGTAAGTAAGTAAATAAATAAATAATAAGTAAATAAATAAATGTAGTGAAAAATACTTGCCTGGATATAGTGGCACAAGCCTTTATCTCAGAACACTAGAGGCAGTGGCCTCTGTGAGTTCAAGGCCAATCTGGTCTATATAATGTGTTCTCAGCCAGCCAAGGCTAAATCACAAGATTTGTTTAAAAAATTTGTTAAAATATATTTATATTCCTGTAACTATAATTTAAATATGCTTTTGAAATAAAACTACAATATTTTATGTTCTTTGAAATTTATACAAAATATTTTGATCATATTTATACACCCACCTCTATCTACACCCCTTTTATAGCCTGCCCACCTGATTTCATGTGCTCTATCAAATATGTTAAGGCCTATCGGGCCAAGTTTGTGTTCCAAAATGTCCTTCAATGTGTGTCCATCCACTGGAGCCTGGTCAACCTATTGAGTGTCACACCCTTAAAGGAAACCAACTCTGTTTCTCATAGCCATCGTCAGTTGCCAGTGGTCCGTCAGCTAAGGTTGCGGCTTCTACCTCATTTTCCACTTCTGTGCTCAGATTGGGCCTGGCTTGAGCTCAGGTGGGTCTTGTCCATGTTGTCACCATTGCCAGAAGTTCACATGAGTAACTTCCCAGCTCTCTGGAAACCTCTGTTTCCCTGTGGTCAACCACCACCTCTGACTCTGACGATCCTTCTGTTCCCTCTTCCACAATGGTCCCTGAGGCTTGAGAGGCAAAAGTTCAATATAGGTATCCTATTGGGGGGTAACGCCCGTGAAGTCTCTTATTCTTTGCAGTTTGACCAACTGAGACTTTCTGGATTAATAATTATAACCTGTTGCATGAGGAAGCTTCACTGGTGGGAGCTGAGAGACGCATTAATGTTCTCTCTGGTCCCTGTTCCACTATGTTCCTTGAATCTTAGGTGTGGAGTTTTCATTGTAGACACACCATTATTTTTTACCCACACTCATTACTTTAGAAAATCAAAATTTATATATTGAAATTCATAGAAAAAAAGCTTAATTCTTTTGTAATTTCCAGTAAATATATTGTGCTTTGATAATAAAGAAGATTGCTTTAAATATCGAAAGTATTTTATAATTACTTTGAAATAATTCCTTGCAAATATGAATGTTTAAAGATTGCATTACTCAAAGAAGATGACTTTAAGGTGCAATTTTAACCATCTGGCTTACATTATAGCCACAGGTAGCAGACACCTAAAAATCCTTGAATTGACATTTCACAACAAATAAATATCTTCTGAACGACTCCAGATAATATTCTTCCAAAGCCATGTCCCAGAGTGTGTGGTAGAAACTGTGAGGGAATCATCTTCAGAACAGGTGACACAGAAGGACATGGGGGATTTCAAGAGCTACAGGAAAGCAGAATGTGAAGATGTGCCTCAGGTGCTTTGAGAACTGCAAGCACTCCAGGTCTCCACAAGAGCACTTTAATCCAAATACTCAGAGAATGGCTGGCATACTTCAGGATAACCCGGAATCCTAATTTTAGCTTCCTGAGAATCTCAACTTCCAGGTGTCCTGATGGTTATTCCACTATTTTGTAGTGTATGTATTTGTATGCAATTAGATTGCAGAAGTACAACTACAATGTAAATGTCACATTGTTCTATTACACAGACATTTAAAAGAAAACTTTACAGTAGTAAAGATCTCACATAAAGCGTCCTTTGTAACTTTTATCTCCATCCCACAATCTGTTCACTCTGAACGGTGAATTTTCACTGCTTGCATCTTTCACATTTCAGAGTGATGCTTGCATCTGAATTGCTTGAAGTAGCCATTTTATTCTGTATGGACTTATCATATAGTCCCATATCTAAGGAATCACATTGTTTATTACACTGCCATTTTTGTATCTACTTTCTGCATTTAGCTAAAACCCAGACCTATCCCAATAATTAGTTTATGTTTCTTCTAATATTTTTTATATTTCTATTTAGCTTTTGTAATTTCATACAACAGTTCTTAATCTAATTTCGATCCCCTCCCCCATCCATGCCTCCCCCATCCCCCCACTGAACTTCATGCATTCTGCTACAGATGTTAAGTCCTATTCATTCAGGCATTTGTACCCAAATGTCCTTCCATGTAAATGTGTCCACTGGAGTCTTGTCAGTCCATCTAGTGATCATATGTAAGTCATACTCTCCCTCACCCAGCAGGAATCAGTCTCCAGTGATTCTCAGTCTAGTGCCGGCCCACCAACAATTTTTCCCCTCCCTTTTGGGTCCTTCTTTAATTGACTTCACATGGGTCCTCTTCCTGATGCCACCATTGCGACAAGTTCACATGTGCAAGCTTTCTATTCTGGAAGCCTCTGATTCCCTGTGTTGATGAACTAGACCTGGCTCTCACCATATTTCTGCCTCCTTTTCTACAATGGTCCTAAGCCATGGGTGGATGAGATTCCAGATAGGTATCCCAGCCTACACTACATTCTCCTATTTGTTAAAACTTGGCCAGTTGTGGCCGTCTGTGTGCATCACACTCTGTTGTATAGGGAAGATTTACTGGTGAGAATTGAGGGATGCATTAGTTTCCTCTCTACTCTTTGTTCCTCTATGTTCCATGAGCCTTAGTTGTAAAGGTTCAATGGTAGATGTGTCATCTAGCACTGAGCATCTCAGAGGTATGTTCTCCATGTCTGATCAGATGTGCCACTCTGCAGTAGGCTCCACATCGAAAAAATAAGTTTCTTTGATGAGTGCTATATGGTATGCTTGTCTGTAAATATAAGGATAGATATTTAGCATATAGTAGGAAGTTTCATTTGTTTTTGAGATATGAAATTGCATTTTCCCCAAGATCTATGTCCTCTCTTGCCATGTGTATTTGCCTGAGTTTACAGTGCCACCCATGAGTTACCGCCCACTGAGAGGGCTTTAAGTCCAATTAGATGGCTGTGGATTGCCCACCCCCCCCAAGTTACCAGTGCCACTACTGCACCAATAGAGGTAGTTTGCCATGCCAGTCAGTATGGTTATTAGGCTTTAGGGCTCTGTTGGATTATTGATTGCTTTTCTCCCTTGGAAATTTGCATATCATATAATGGTTATGATAGCCACACTTCAGATAGAAGGCTTCCAGGTCAGTTTCTGCTCCATTGTTTCAAGTCATGTACCCAAAATGTGTCCTGTCCTCACCAACAGTGTTTTATCTACTAGTTCTGGGAGATAACCAAGAGGTTTGGCAGTATTCTGTGCTATTTTGAAAGTCTCCTGGACCGAATTCACCAACCACTCAGAGGGAGGTCTCTTCTGTCTGGGACTGTGTTCCTTGCCAAGCAGCTCCCAGATATACATATGCACTAATGTTCAGGCACTGCAGGTGCATTTCTCATGGGGCTTTGAAGGTATCTCTTTTCCCTCTAGGTTTCATAGCCCCCCAAGATTCATTCATCTCTACTATTTTTCTCCTGTTTGGCCTCTCTCCTCCTTCCCACCCTGGTTACTGTGCCCCATCATCCCAACCCTGTCCTGAATACCACCTGACCCCCAACATCTCTCCCCTGACTGCCCTTCCTCCCCCACATTATGGCCCCTTGCATGTCCCTCCAAACTCTCCTCCCTACCAAATACTCCCACTTTTCTCACTTATCCCTGGCATCTGTTCCCTACTCTCCCCTCTCAGGTTCTTTTTTTTCCCTTACCTCGGTGTATCCTTTCTCTTTTCCTGGCTTCTGGTGTTACATCAGAATTTATATACTCAAATATAAGGCATTGGTGCTACAAATCTCAAATGAGGGCTAACATATGTCTCTTGCTTTTCTGTGTTTGCCTTACTTCATTTAGTATAACACTCTCTAGTTCCTTCCATTTAACTGCAAATGTTATAATTTCATCTTTTCTTATTGCTGAGTAGAACTTCATTGTGTAGATACACCACAATTTCATTATCCATTTGAATCATTTGTTACTTGAGGGACATTAAATTGTTTCCAATTCTTAGCTACTTGTGAAGGGCTCAGCAACAGGGACGTACAGGTATCTCTACAGTATGATGAGTCCTTTGGGTCTATGCCAAGGAGTGGTATCACTGGATCATATGGTAGGTTCATTTTTAGATTTTAGAGTTCTCCACACTGCTCTCCATAGTGGTCGCACCAGTTTACATTTCTCCTAACAATGAATGAGTGTGCCTCTTTCTCCACATCCTCTCCAGCATTTGGCATCTTTCGTTCTTTTGATCTTTGCCAGCCTGACTGGGATAAGATGGAATCTTAGGTGGTTTTTTTCTGCATTTCTCTAATTACTGAGAATGCCGATCACTTTTTAAGGTGCTTCTTAGCCATTTTTATTTCTTCATTTGAGAACTCACTGTTTAGGTCTATCACCCATCTTTTTATTGGATAGTTTATTTCTTCTTTTTGAGTTATTTGTATATTCTAGATATTAATCCTCTGTCAGATGTGTAGCTGATGAAGATTTTCTCTCACTCAGTGTGTTTTCTCTTCCTTTACTTGGTTGTTTCTTTTGCTGTACAGAAACTGTAATTTAATGATGTCCCACTGATTGATTGTTGACCTTAGTGCCTATGCCTATATTTTGGAGGGTGCTGCCTAAGTTTTCTTCTAGCAGTTTCTTAGTTTCAGGTTTTATATTGAGGTCTTTGATACATTTGGAGTTGACTTTTGTGCAGGGTGGAAAATAAGGATCGTTCTTGTGCAGGTGCAGATCCAATTTTGACAACACCTTTTGTTGAAGATGCTGTCTTTCCTCCATTGTGTGTTCTTAGCGCCTTTCTTGAATACCAGGTGGCTGAAATTATATGTACTCATGTTTGGGTCTTCTATTGTGTTCCATTGATCTACATATCTTTTTTTGTGCCAGTGCCATGCTGTTTTTATGACTATAGCTCTGTAATATGATCTGAGATCTGGTATGGTGATACCCCCAGCATTGTTCTTTTTGCCCAAAAGTATTTTGGCTATCTAGGATCTTTTGTGATTTGATATGAATTTTAGGATTATTTTGTCAAGCTCTGTGAAGAATGTCATGGGGACTTTGGTATTGCATTGAATCCATAAATTGCTTTTGGTAAGGTGGTCATTTTCTGACACCAGTGTCATAGACTCATATGAGCAGGGTCCCAGGAGTTTGTAGGACCCTATTTCCTTTTGGTAGTGCACCTGCTCTCTGGCCTTTCCAATCTTTCTGCCTCCTCTTCTGTGGTTCCTGAGCCCTGGGTGGTTGAAATTTAATATAGAAGAACTGTCCATGGACCTATGCTCAGCAGCCTTTTAATCTCTACATTTTGGCCATTTGTGACCTTTTGTGTTCCTGGCCCTCTGTTACATGAGGGAGCTTCATTAATGAAAATTGAGAGATTTCTTACTGTCATCTGCATTACTCCTGTTCTATATTCCATCTGGTTCCTGAGCCCTGGGTGGTTGAAATTTAATATAGAAGAACTGTCCATGGACCTATGCTCAGCAGCCTTTTAATCTCTACATTTTGGCCATTTGTGACCATTTGTGTTCCTGGCCCTCTGTTGCATGAGGGAGCTTCATTAATGAAAATTGAGAGATTTATTACTGTCATCTGCATTACTCCTGTTCTATATTCCATGTCCCTTAAGTGTAGAAGTTGCATTGTAGATGTGTTGCTTAGGCCTGGGCAATTCATAGACAATGTCTATGTGTGACCAGTTATGGTACTTGGTAATAATTCCTGACTGATTTAAAAAAAGCTTCTTTGATGAGTGGTGACTGGGATATTTGTCTGTAAATATAAGGATATGTATTTTGCACATAACAAGAAATTACATTAGTCCAGGGATGTGAGAGTTTTCGGGTTTTCTCTAAGATCTATAACCTCTCCAGCCATGTGTATTTGGTTATGTTTACAGCAACACACTTGAGTTTCTTCCCATTTAGTGGATTTTTAGTCCAATTAGTCAGATTAGTTAGTTGATCACTCCCAAGATAAAACTGCCACCACTTTAGTGTCATATGCTGTGCCAGACTTTGATGTGGTTATTAGGTCTTGAAGCTGGTGTTGGACCGTTGATTGATGTTTTCTCTTGGCACGTTCATAGCGCTCTCCAAAGCTATGAGAGTTAAACTTCAGGTTTCAGGTGAGTTCCAGCTCTATTGCTCCAAGTTCTGCCTGAAGTATGTTCTGTCTTCGGCAGTAGGTTCTTTCCCTTAAGTTCTGGGAGACCATCAAGGGCTGTGGCAATAACCTGTGTAACTTGAGCAGTCTCTTGGACCACCTTGGCTAACAACTCAGGGAAGGTTTCTCCTGTCTGGCACTATTTATTGTTATGTAGCCTTCAACTGTACACATGGACTCATGTAGAGATATTGTAAGTGTAATTTGTCATTAGGATATTGTACTCATATGATTTTCTCTTAAAAAAATAACTAGGCATTATTTATCTCTCTCCCTGACTAACCCTTCTCCCATGATTTCTGCATTTCAAGTGTCCCAATTTTCCCATTCTACAGGGTAGTTCTTAATGCTGTGCACTTCTGTAGGACTCCTGTGTTTTACTGGGGATCTGTTTGCCTAGTTTTTTCATATTTTTTGTGTTTTTCCATTGTCGTTTGGGTATATGGATGTTCTTTGTTGGATATGTGTTCAACATGAACATCTCTGCTTTTGAATGATTAAATTTCAGTTCTGTCAATATTCTTTATGTAGCTTAGTTACTTTTTGTTCAGGTATGGAAGATAAATTGGTTGGTGTTTCAAGTTCATCCAGGGTAGTAGACTGGTCAGAGTTCAGGCTGAGCAGGTCTGTCTGCCTGATTTGGAGACTGGGATGTTCGTAGTGGGGGTACCTCCTAGGGAAGGGTTTAGGGATATATGCAGGGGCTTTGGTCTGCTTTAGAAAGCTGGTCTGTGATCTGGGGCAAAGAAATTGGAGCTTGCCTGTAATAGAGGCCAGCAGGGCATGGAGTGGGGTGGATGACAGCTAATAGTTTTGTAAGATTTATTTTATTTTAAATTATGGGTATATGTGGTGGGAGGGTGGATAATGCCAGAGATATTGGATCTCCCTGAATATACATGCAGTTGTGAACATCCAGACATGGATGTCAAGAGCTGAGCCTGGGTCCTCTGTAAAAGCAGTGTGTCTTCTGAAGCAATCTCTCCAATCCCCACATCAATATTTTTACTGTCGTGCTCTGAGTTGGTCCAAGTGATCTATTGTGATTATTTCCAAATTTTAGATTTTCCTTTAACCACGTGGTTAGAAACAGAAATAGAGATGAATTTCTCAAGAATGGGAAAGCACTCTTGAGCATGGGAGAGGGCTAGGGAACAGAGTAAACTCATCAGTCCCAAAACTTTATTTGTCATTTACACGGCAACCATCCTTCTCATGTTTCTGTATCCCTGGTTTTGGGGTCCATGCTCTACTGTTTTCTGTAGCCTGGAGATTGTCCAGTCTTTCTCTGCCATTATGTTTCTTTCACTTGCTAATCTATATATAGTCATCATTTTTATTTTATGTGTACCAGTATATTGCCATCTAGCCAACCCTCAATTACTCACCATGATGTAACTTTTCCCAGTCCCTGTTCTACCACGGCCCCTGTTTCCCGGGACTCACAGCTTCCTTGCTTCTTTATTCATTCATTGCAATGGAGTATTGAAGTGGTTTGAATGAGAAATGCCCCCAGTAGGGTCATGTATTTGAACACTTGGTCCCCAGTAGGTTGTGCTGTTTGGGAAGGTGATGGAACCTTCAGCAGTCAGAGCCTTTCGTATGAAGCATGTCACTGGGTGTGGGCTTTGGAACTTTATAGACTTCCCTCGCTTTTTTTTTCTCTCTTTCCTATGTGTGGAAGAAATGTGGTCAGCCATCGTCCCTCCCAGGTCACCATAGTTTCCACGCCTGTTGCCATGCCTTACCTGGCCTGATGTGTTATCGCTCTGGTTCTGTAAGCTAAATTAAGCCTTTTTCCCCAAGTTGTTTTTGGTTAAGATACTTTAGCACTGCAACAGAAAAGTAAGTGATATAGAGATATTCTCAGTATTTTGCTTTATTGAATTTGATTTTTCACAAGAGGAATACCGCGCTTGCTATGATGCTTAGTGTATACAGATGTACACTGACTCCAGATTGCCAATACATAAAAAATAGGAGATCCTTTTTGTGTCATGCCACCTTTCCAACTGAAAACAGGATCTGCTCTGATCCCAGTTAATCAAGGACCCAGACTTCAGGTGAGTTCCTTTCTCTGTGCTCCCACTTCTCAGTAGAGGGTATCAGGGGACAAGATCAATGTTACTTTGGCTTTGAAATCTATGAGCAAAAAATATCATATGTTATTTTAACTCGTATTTCCCTGGTTAAAGGAGTGCACATGTCCAGCATAAAGATGGAAAAGAAGAAAAACCTCCTGTCTAACTGTGAAATAAAGCAATAGTAATATTGGGAAAAACAATGATGGTAACAAAAAAATTAAATCAATGCCAGGCATGGTGGCAATTGTCTTAATCCCAGCTCTTGGGAAGCTGAGGCAGGTGGATTTCTGGTAGATTGAGGCCACCCTGGTTCACATCATGACTTCTGGGTGGGCTGTGACTAGAGAGACCCCAATCAAAAAACAATCAACAAAAGAACAACAAAACAAAGTGGCTGTAAATAGGGATACCCTGTCAAAAATCAAAACAAGAGAAAGAAAAAAAAAAACAACACAAAAGCCCAATAACAAAAAGAGAGACTCCTAGTACATACTTGTTTCTTTTCAAAAACTTAAAAAAATATATTTTGAGTTTTTGTGTATTTCATATAATATATATTAATCAAATTTAGACTCCTCCCCCATTCATGCCCCCTCCCTGTATCCCCCATCTGATTTCAAGCATTCTATCACAATGTTAAGACTTATCTAGTCAAGATTTTGTACCAAAATATCCCTCGGGGACAAGATCATTCACTGGTCTAGTCTTTTTATCTAGTGTCACCTCCTTAAATAAGATCAACTCTCCCTCACCCAGCAGTGATCAGCTGTTAATAATTCCTTGCCTAGGGTTGGGGCCTGCTGCCCATTTCCCCACTCCTATGTTAGATTTTTATCTGAGTCCACATGGATCTTGCACATGCTATCACCATTTTTGCAAATTTGCCTTGAAAAACCAGCTGTAATTCTGATGAATTTTACTTTATATGTAACTTGCTGTTTTTCTCTTTTGGTATTCAGTACTGACTCTCTCTGTTCTGTGCTTTTAGGGTTATTATTGTGATAAGACATGGAACGTCTCTGTTCTGGTTCTGTCTATTGGGTGTTCTATGTGCTTCTTGTATAAGTCTTTCTCTTTCCTTAATTTTGGGAAATTTTCTCTATATATCCGAGATTCTTCTCCTCCCTGTATGCTTATGATGAGTAGATTCCAGGTTTCCATGGTGTCCATATTTCCTTTATATTCCATTCCTGTTTCTGGCTTGGTTTTGTTTTGTTTTTTAATTATAGTCTTTACTTGAGGAGTCTAGTTGTTCAACTTTGTCATCCAGTCTTGATGTTCTGGATTCCATTTCAATGTATCTGCATATAAGGTTTTCCCCTGTCATTTCAAATTGACTTAGTTTTTCTTTTATTAATATTTTCTTTATTATTTTTATTTTATGTGTATGTGTGTATTGCCTGCACATAGGTAAGTGCAACCATATTGTGCAATACCCATAGAAGACAGAAGAGGCTGTCGGATGACCTGGAACTGGAGTTACAGACAGTTGTCAGCTGCCATGTGTGTGCTGGGATTTGAACCTGGGTCTCCTGCAATAATAGCCAGTGTTCTTACCAGCTGAGCCATCTCTCCAGCCCCCATTATTTTTTCAATTCCCTTTTATTTCAGTTTGTATTTGCTTCAATATTCCTCTCTTTTGTGAACTCCCTTTTGAAGCCCTGAATTGTTTTTTGTTATATCATTCAGCTGCTTATTCATATTTTCTTCAGCATCCATCACAGTCACAAGCTTGTGCCCATCCTCTTCGTGTTCTTTGAGTTGTCTGTATGCTCTTTAAATCCTTTAACCATGTTTATGGTTGCTCTTTTAAATTCTGCGTGGTAGAGTTCCTCCGGGTGACACTCATTGTACCCCACTTATGTGTGACTAATGGGTTTTGTTGGGGACATAGTCTCTTGGTTTTTCATATTATTTGTGTTTCTGTGTTGCCCTTTGGGGACATGGATGTCTTTTGTTGGTTGTGTGTCTGATAGGAAATTCTATTGTGCCTTTGTTTAGTTAAAGTTTGTTTCTGTTTATATTATCGTTGTATCTTCATTGTTTTTCATCAGATACATAAATTTAGCTGGTGTGTGTTTTAGGTTCTCATGGGTACTTCTGTTTGGGGCAGCAGGCAGGTCTGTGGCAGACAGATCGTGAGGTGGGGCAAGGGTGTGTCAGGGATGGATTCCACCTGTGGAGATTCTGAACAAACCAAGCTGGAGAATTGATTTAGTCTGGGTTCATGTGATCATGCTGCAGTGGCTGGGTCTGGACTATCAGGGTAGTCCAAAGATCTGGGGTGGAAAGTGCAGGTGTGGGTCTGTGCCCAAGGCTAGAAGTAGCACCTAGTCCAGGGAAAGTGGTGCTGCTCAGGCTGCAGGGGAATTGAGTCCGTGTTATTACTTTTGATCAAAATCTAATGCTTTTGTAAAAAGTACAAGAAAATAAAACAGTATTTTGACCTGTTCAGACTGAGTGGATTCTTCCCTCCAAGCCAGAAAATCATCTTGCCTTTGATGTCTTCATTCCCTGAACCCCATTATGTGAAGTTTCTCCTCCCTCAGTTCCGTCTTCAGATCCTTACATGACCTAGTCCCCCATCCGAAACAATACTCATTCAACTGAGGGTTACCTCTTTGCACAGTTCTATATACTTACTCTTTCATTCATCTCTCATGAAGGATAAGATGTGTAATTTGGAGCATCTATTTCCTATAGGGACATGAATAAGGATGACATGTGCAAGGGCTCTACATTGCTCTACTTTCCTTATCACCTTTAATAACCAGTATAATGATGGCCACATTTAAAGATGGTTGTGAAGCAGTTTAAATAACAGTACATGTTGATATAATTACAACTTCTATTTAATGCAAGAAGTGTTTCTAGACTGAAAGAATTGTTAGTGCAATCATTTTCCCTTACAGTTTCTTCTCTGGTAACTGAATGAAATAAGATTGGGCATCAATTATTCATCTTCACATTTCTATCACCTTTAAATTTTGTATTTGGTTACTATTTGAGGGGTAATGAATTTGTCATCAGAAATTTTTCCAGAAAGCTGGAATGTCACATGACTCTTCCAGACTAGTGGCATCATTGGATAAAAAATTTCATTATCAAGCCATTGATAAAATGACAAAAGGCTTTTATAACTGTATTTCAGAGTGACATTTTGCCACCTATACCTCCTCTTTAGCATAATATCCTGCAGTCATTTGCAAAGCCACAAATTGGCTTCAGACCTTAAATGATTTTTTAGATGATTGATGAGCAGACCATTTTAGACAGACACAAAAGGTTTTTTTAACAGTCAGTTTCATTGAAGTTTATTGATTTTTCTAAAAAATATGGACTAGCTGAAATATATTCACAACCTAATGGATACTGCTTGCAATGAATAATGGAAATCTACCTTTCAGTTAATGATTTATTCGTTCGAAGTTGATGTCATAACATATTTCTATGATACAGGCTGGAAAAATCTAGTATGTAATAAAATAATAATACTATTTGCTTTACTATTTAGCAGGTTGAAGTATGTTTGAAGTTTAAAGGAAAATCATTCACAATGATCTAATGACCAAAATATTATCTCAGTAAAGTCCCAGTTTTTAAATAACACATACATGTTTTTCATAAGCAAAGTGAGATATAGTACTAAAATCTCAACAACATGATGCTTGTAAACCTCTATGTAGTTCAAAAGAATTTAGTTGGTTTTTTGTTTGTTATTTAAATGCTGCCTTGTAAGTCTTCAAGTGAATGGAAATAATGATTGCTAAACCTATGGCAAATATTTTAATGCATCATATTTAAACATGCTATTCATCTTCTTTCCATTTTAGATGACTGGGGTATTTATTTTTCCATTTATTTGGTACAAGTTCTCACTATGTAACCCAGTCTGGCCTGAATCTCTCCATGTAGACCAGGTTGTCTTGAACTCAGAGAGCTGCACATGCTTCTTCTTCCAGATTGCTGAGTTTAAAAGTATGTGTCTGGGTAGGAGAGATGGCTCAGTGGTTAAGAACACTGGTTGTTCTTGCAGAAGACCCGGGTTCAAATCCCAGCACCCACAGGGCAGCTAACAACTGTCTATAACTCCAGTTCCAGAGTATCCAACAGCCTCTTCTCTCTTCCATGGGCACTACACGTCACACGTGCACTTACCTACATGCAGGCAGTGCACACATACACATAAAATAAAAATAATTAATAATTTTTTTTAACTGTGTGGCATTGTATTTCAAACAAGGTAAGGAAATACCTTTTCAGGGAATGTCTTTTACAAACAGCAATATTACTTAATCCTCTAACCAAAGTTAATCTTATGCTTTGAGATCATTGAACACTATCTCAGCTTGTTTACAATGCAAACAATCTTGCTAGGCCTTGGGCTGCTTTTATAGCCTAAACATACAACTTTAATTCCTCATAACCTTTCCTTGCCCCTGGCCCAGAATAGTGTGTGTGTGTGTGTGTGTGTGTGTGTGTGTGTGTGTGTGTGTTGAAAAATATGGCAGAAAACAGAAAATTTGAAAGCAATAAATTATCCTGTGTGCATTGCAGACAACAGGTGTGATTGATAAACTATGTTAGTGACTCTGTGTGGTGATCTATATCTACAGGAATGAGAAAGAAAATTCTCTGATCAGATCTTTTTTCTCATTTCTTTCCAGTGTCTCCTATTTTTCACTCACTTCCCACTCAGCAAGGATACATCTATTTAATGAATTAACACTCACATTATCACAATTTATGGAATACTTTAAAGGAATAATCAATTTATAATTTTCTTAGTTTTTATTTAAAACAATAATTATATGTCATCCAAATTTGAGAAAACACAAAGAAGATACAGTATTCTGATATATTTAACTCAAAGCCTCTTCTTGAAGTATTCAATTCTTCTTGAAGTATTCAAAAGGTGGACTAATCAATAGTGGTCACATAGAGTCACTAACATAGTTTATCAATCACACCTGTTGTCTGCAACACACACAGGAAAATTTATTGCTTTTAATATACATGTAAAAAGCAAACTGATTTATATTTATAAAA
>NW_008341886.1:272096-278894 GCF_000622305.1 Nannospalax galili | reverse complement strand
ATATAATTCAAGTTTTTTGAGACAAGGTCTCTCTGTAGCCCCACCTAGCTTGAACTCACTTTGCAGATCAGGCTGTCCTCAGTATTATAGTGATCTATCTGCCTCTGCTTCCTAAGGGCTGGAATTAATAGCATGTGCCACTACACATGGCAAAATCTGAATCTTAGGAGATGGTTTAGATGGTTTAAGAAAGGGATGACTGTGGGAAGCGAGGCACGGCGGAGTCAGCCAAAAATGGTGTCTTGGCTGGCTGCCAAGTCTCGTGATCCCGGCTTGTTTACTTTAACTGTGATCTATCTGCCTCTGCTTCCTAAGGGCTGGAATTAATAGCATGTGCCACCACATATGGCAAAATCTGAATCTTAGGAGATAGTTTAGATGGTTTAAGAAAGGGATGACTGTGGGAAGCGAGCACGGCGGAGTCAGCCAAAAATGGTGCCTTGGCTGGCTGCCAAGTCTCGTGATCCGGGCTTGTTTACTTTAACTGGCTCAAGCCGATGAGCTCTATCATGTGCTGCCTGCCTGATTAGAGATGTCATCTGGCATGACCCTGCTGCATGGCCCAATGGGCTGCCACTCTGCCTGCCTGCCGTGTGTGTGTGTGTGTGTGTGTGTGTGTGTGTGTGTGTGGTGAGCTCCCTGATTGGTCCTGGCTGGAGGAAGGGCTGTGGAGAATGCTATATAAAGAGCTGAAGTCCGTAATAAAGAAGAAGCTTGAAGCCTGCCTTGGTGTCCGTGTCGTTCTTCCTGGATTCTGCTGGAGGGAGTCTTGGATTGCGGCAGATGACAGCTGATATATCACATGAATTTTTTTAAGTCTTTTTGAGACACGATCTCCCTGTAGCCCCAGCTGCCCTGGAACTCACCTGTGTAGACCAGGCTGGCTTTGAACTCACAGAGATCTGCCTGCCTCTGCCTCCCGAGTGCTGGGATTAAAGGTGTGCGCCACCACGCCTGGCTATATCACATGAAATTTTATTGCTAGTGTTAAAAGACAAGTGTTTCACAAATATTCTGCTTTACTCATAGAGGGAAAGTGACAGTGTAATATCACATTCAAAGCTTGCAGTCTATATGGAAATGATTTGAAGAAAAACAATAATAATATAAAACACTTTAAATATTTTTTTTTACTTTTGTACATTTTGTTTATCATATATTTATTTGAGTGTGCATGCATGTGTATGTGTATGTATGTGTATGTGTGTGTGTGTGTGAGAGAGAGAGAGAGAGAGAGAGAGAGAGAGAGAGAGAGAGAGACAGAGAGCATGTGTTTGGATGTGTGCACAGATGCATGCCATGACACTCATGGGAAGGACAGAACAGAATACTCCAGATTCTGTTTCATTCTGCTATGTTGGTCTAGGTATCCAAGTCAGTCTCTCAGCCTTCATTACAAACTCATTTACCTGCTGAGCCATCTTACTAACCCTATTTAATTAATCAATTAATTGTATTTTCTTCCTAACAGATCAGAGATTTTAACAATGTACCCGATGATTGACTGGAAGATTTTGGTATTCATGTAAATAAAATAAAATAATTTTAAGAAGTATTAAATGTTCAATGTTAAAAGAATAATAGAAGTATGTTAATATTTTTTTCACGTTTACAAAAATTTTGTTGAGAATTTCATACATGTGTATACAGTGTTTTGATCAAATCCATGCCCACTGCCTCCCTTCTAACACCTCCCATATCTCCCCATCACTTTTTTCTTTTTCTTTTTTTCTTCTTTCATTTATTTATTTTTATGGGGCTCTTGGGTATTCTAACATTCCCCTCTCTGAAGAAGTAACCCTAAAGTCTTTTAAGGATTAAATACAAGCTTCCAAATATGTTTGGCATTTTTGACCTTTGGAACAGAGTATGTTGCTAACAGTCCCAAGGATATTTTGACTTTTAGCCAAGAAATGGGCTGCTTTTCTTTGGGGTCTTTTTACCCTAACTAACTAGCCAGTTCCTACCTCCTATTCTTATCACATCATCCTCTGAAGGGGTAACCCAAATTGCCAGTAGGGAATAGGGATGCAGACTGCTCTGGCTTCTTCCATGCTGAAGAGGGATGTAGGATGAGGCAATTTGGAGTACCCCTTCAGTGAGTCTATCTAAAAGACTCCCAAATTGCATAAATCTTAATGCTATATTTATTTTAATATGTCATTTTATGATAGAAATTAAGTTATTTGATTATGATAAATGTGTGACTAATTCAAACTCTGAAACAAGTTAGTCTCAAAGAAGCAATTGAGCGTTGTATGGTTTGAATGAAAATGTCCCCTATAAGCTCCAAGTATTTGGACATTTTGTCCCCAGATGATGGTGCTGTTTTGGGTGGTTTTAGAAGGTGTGGCTATCCTGGAGGAAGCACGTCACTGGGGGTGGGCTTAGAGAGTTCTTAAGCCTTGCCGATCTCCAGTTGTTCTCTTGCTTCCTGTGCCTGCATGATGATGTGAGAGCTTAGCTTCTGCTGCTCTTGCTCCAGCCACCTCCAGCCACCATGCATCCCCATCATGATGGACTGTAATTCCCTTGGAACCATAAATACAAATAAACTCTTCCTTCTATAAATTACTTGGATCAGTATTTCTGTCACAGCAACAGAAAAGTGACTAATATAAATGTGTAAGGTAAGTAGAGAAACCTGTAAATTAAAACAAGTTATAATAGAAATATGTTATTCTATCTTACTAGATTCTGAAATAAAAATTTCCAAATCAAAAGTCTTAGCTTGTTCAACATCTATACAGTATAATATTTGCTCTTTGATTAAAAAAAAGGAAAAATAAGAGTAAATCATATTCCTTTTTGTTATTTTATTACTTCTTAGACTTTGTCCAAATACTGAATTCACATATTTGTAAATAAATTATGAACATTAATATATAAAATTAAGAAAATTTGAAAATGACAAGAATAAATTTCAGATTATAGATCATAAGACACACTATAAAAATGAATTTGAAATTGGTCAACATATTCAACAATTATGGATAAAATGTGGAATTCCTTCTCAGGGTTTGTACACTGCGTATACTTTTTAGAGTAGATCTAAGGTATTCAAGCTTCACAGAGATTACTTTGAACATCACAAATAAGTGATAAAAGGTGTGAATTACACTTAATTATTAAGAAGCTTAATTATTAAGAAGCTTAATTATTCTTCTAACCTCACATTTGAACTACGGGTTGTAATTTTTTGCATAGCATATGAACAAGTTTTATTTTGACTTTTATAGCTAGTGAATGCATTTATCTATTAAAGAAAAACATGACTTTATGATTCAAATATTACATATTCATTTTTAAACTCTAAATTTCTGAAGTCATGTACATGGAAATAAAACTCCCACATTAGAAGTGATTGATATTCAAAAGACCACACTAGGCATGATTTGATTTGTAGTCTAATGCCATATACTCTACATGCATTTATAGCTGAGGTTTTTAATATTTTATTTTTTACAATACCATGCATATATAACGTGCACTGTTTAAACAATTTAAGTGTGCTTTTTAAGCACTGTGTTTATCATCACTGTTAAATTTTTCCTTTATAAGATTGTGCACATACAAGATGTATAATGCAGAGTAAAATTATGGAATCCATAAAGGAAACTGGATAAATAAAGTACATGAATGCTAGGCATGATGGCACACACCAATAATCCCAGGGCTCAGCAGGCAGAGACAGGTGGATTTCTGTGATTTCAAGAACAATCTGTTTACATAGTAAGTTCCATTTCAGCCAGGGATCTATAGAGAAACCCTGTCTCAAAAAGCACAGGGACAATACACATATACATTTTTATAACTGCATAAATCCATTAATGAGCTTTAAAGTAAAATTTCATTGAAAATTGTATTTTAAATTCTGAATTTTATTTAATTTTCAAAGAAAATATTTAACATTTATTGATTATTTTTGTTATATTGAATACACTAGGTATCCTCAATTCTTTCATTCTTTTGTTTTTATTTTTTCCTAAATTATTATATTAAGTTTTTGTGCATTTTATATAAATCTTAATCAAATTTAAGCCCCTCCCTCTATAACCCCCATACCAGATTTTAGGTGTTCTGTCATGTATGTTGAGTCCTATACAGTCAAGCATTTGCATCCTGATGTCTCTCAGTGCAAGCTCATCCACTCAAGTCTAGTCAACCTGGAGAGATCATAAATCCCAAAGAAAATCCTCTTTCACATCTGTAGACAAATTTTCTTACTATATGGCAAATGTAAATCCTTGTATTTACAGACATACAGTATACCACTCATCAACGAAACTTCAAAGGAGCAACAGACAAGAGGCTGTTAGAGTTCCACAACTTTTTCACTCTTGACAACTTGGTTAGAATGATTATTTGCTTTCCTTTGTTGAAGGTGACAATTTCATACATCTTCACATATTTAAGGTTGCTTCCGATTCCTGGCCTCTATATGCCCAAGGCAGCCCAAATGTGATAACTTAAAATGAGTCCAAATCTATTCTAGAGGCTGACCAGGTTCCAGTGAATGAACTCACACCAAGTGACATCTGGGAACAGAAACTTGACTTGATATGCCTTAACATATAATGACAGATTGCATGGAATGTGATTGTAGGGTTATGAGAGGGGGGGTTAAGGTAGAGGAGGAAGTCAAAATACAGGTAAGAAGTATTGTATGAAATGCACAAAAATTATATATACATACATACATACATACATACATACATATATATATATACATATGCATATATATGACTCTACCATGAGTTCCAGCTTGGTTTAGGATAGACAGTGAATTTCACTCCAACCACAGATACACAGAGATAACTCTTGCAAAAAATAAATGTTTTTAAATATTTATTGACATCGCTTTTGGTGACATGATATTTTTAGATACAATTCTATTTATAATATTTATTTTGAACATTAATACTGAAAGACACATTATTCAAGCATGGCATTAAAACTATTTTATTAATGCATTATATGTATTTAGTCATTGATGTTGAAGATGTTTTCTCTGCTTGGAGCCACATAACACTCTGTGACACTTCTAGAAAGTGCATAAGTAATGTATTGCTGTCACATCATTCTGAAAGTTTTACTTGGTGTTTGCTCATCCTAAGTTGTTTCAGTTGGGTATTTTCAATCCAAGTGGGATATGTATAAGACCTTTTTAACAAGTTTGCATTTCTCTTGTTTGCTTTCATTAAGGGTCGAGGCTGCCAAAGTAGGTTTTCTCAGGTCAATTAGTGGAACAGAAGAGCATAAATTCAGTCATATGATAGTGTTCAAGTCCTATGCTGATGTTAAACCTGTGGTTCTTAAGGATGATGGCATAATCAGTTACAAAGTGAATGAGCGGTTTACACTTGTTTGTCTTCTCTTTTGAAGAGAAAAATATCATCTGGGAAAGAATTTATTAGTAGAAATATAGAACTTTGTAGAGGACCATTTTGGAATTCACTTTAGCAGTTCTTCAGAAAGTTGAACATAGTTCACACATGACTCAGAATTCACTCACATATTTAAATGAGAAAGAGAAATATATCTGTCCAAATAATGTATATTACTATGGATAGAAGGATTTTTAGCAATAGTTCAAAATGGAGATAATTCAAATATAAATCAAAGATGAATGGTAAATGCAGTGTGCTATCAATATAACCGAATACAATTCAGGTAAAGAAAGTAATTTAATATAAATATAAACATAACTCTGAAACAGCATAACCGACCCTTGAAAACATTTGAAGGAGTAAAGAGAGAGAGTCTTTTAAGAGTTCTCCACACTGCTTTTCAAAGTGGTTGCATGAGTTTGCAATTCCACCAGCAGAAGGAGCATTTCCCTTCCTCCACATGCTTGCCAGCATTTCCTATCATTCATTCTCTTGATCTTAGCCAGTCTGACTGGGGTAATGTGAAATCTTAAGGTGGTTTTAATCTGCATTTCCCTAATTTCTAATGATGTCAAACACTTTTTAAGATTTTTCTTAGTCATCTTTATTTCTTCCTTTGAGAACTCTCTGTTTAGATCTTTAGCTCATCTTTTAATTGGGTCATTTGTTTTCTTGGTTTTTGTTTTTTGAGTTTTTTTTATATATATCCTGTATGTTAAACCTCTGTCAAATGTATCACTGGTGAAGATGTTTTTCCCTCTCTGTGGATTTTCTCTTCACTTTATTGTTTGTTTTGTTGTACAGAAGCTTTTTAGTTACCGAGGACCCATTTATTGATTCTTGACCTTAATTTCTAAGCAACTGGTATCTGATTTAGAAAGTCTGTTCCTACACCTATTATATCTTATAGGTTACTGCCAATGTTTTCTTCTAAAAGTTTTAGAATTTCGAGATTCACATTGAGGTCTTTGATCCATTTGGAGTTGACTTTTGTGCAAGGTGAAAGATAAGGATCTAGTTTATGCTTCTATAGGTAGACCTAGTTTTGCCAGCACCATTTGTTGGAGACACTGTCTTTCTTCTATTGTGTGTTCTTGGCACCTTTGTCAAATATCAGGTGGCTGAAATTGTGTGAACTTAGGTTTCGGTCTTCAGTGATGTTCAATTGATCTATATTTCTATTTTTGTGCCAGTACCATGTTATTTTTATGATGATAGCTCTGTAATATAATTTGAGATCTGGTGTGATGATCCTCCCAGCATTATTCTTTTGCCCAACATTGTTTTGGCTGTCTGAGCTCTTTTGTGATTCCATATGAATTTTAGGGTTATTTTGTTAAGTTCTGTAAAGAATGTCATGGGTGTTTTGATTGGGATTGCACTGAATCTATAAATTGCTTTTGGTAAC
>NW_008341886.1:263570-272085 GCF_000622305.1 Nannospalax galili | reverse complement strand
CAAAGATTGTTTTTTTTTTTCTTTTTTGCTATTGTGAATGGGAGGGTTTACCTGTACTCTTTCTCCAATAGATTGTTATTGGTATTTAGAAAGTGAGACAGAACATAAGACAAGATTGGGAAATTGATAGACACAGAAAATAGTCACCCTTCAATATGCTTCCACCGATGAACATCCACAAGGTAATCCAAAACTATTAGATCCTCCACACCTCCAGATTCACAAATAATACACCATCTGTCAACTGAATCTTGAATTCATGATCTAGCAGTAAAACGTCATAATCATGGCACAGCATTCTGCCTCCAAAAGCTCACACCCAACTTCTAATGCAAAATGTCATTAGTCTATGGACAAGAAACTCAAATTCCATCACTCAAAACTTTCTTGAAAGTTTCCTCTGAGTTTCAAAAGTGGAACCTCATGTAAAATCTGGAAAAAGAAAACCTTACATACTTGCAAAATGAATGGTGTGTGGTGAGTGTCTGCACTCCAAAAGGAAGAAAGAGTGGCTGAACCAAAGTGAGAACAAAACTCAGACAGAAAGCTTCAATGTCAGGTGTCTGGAGATATGGTGACGCCTGGGTTCCAAAAACCTTAAACAGCCTCATGCCTCAGGTGACCCTGAGTCTGCTTCTCTCTCTTCTGTGACTTTGCTTGCAAACCTTTCACACTCCTGTGTTCCAAGGAGTTTCCAACATGTCTCTATAATCACAGCTTCATACATTGCATTTTTGAACGGCTTCCTCAGGGAGAGTGACCCCCCAACAAAAATTTGTAGGAGAAATAAAAGCTAAGTTTTAAAATAAAAAATTATATTTGGTTGATTGTTAAAATATAAACATTCAAACTTCATATTATGTAAAACCTAACATTTAAGTGTCACTCAGACTTTGGAAGAATCTTTAGGTATCTTTTGTATAAAAATATTGTGTAAGGGGCTGGAGAGATGGCTCAGTGGTTAAGGGCACTGACTGCTCTTGCAGAGGACCCGGGTTTGATTCCCAGAACTCACATGGTGGCTACGAACCGTCCTTAACTCCAGTTCCAGGGGAATCCAAAGCCCTCTTCTGATGTCCATGGCATTGCACGACACAGGTGCACTCACATACATGCAGGCAATACACCAATACACATAAAAATAATAGATAAAATACTTTAAAAAGTTGTGTGAAATATCCTAATTTAATTAGATAACAGCAGTCACCTTATCGTGGTCATTAGAGAAGAAAATATCTTTCAAGTGAGTCAGCTTTTCTAAAGTAGCTCCTTTTAATGAAAATTGCAAATTTCTGCACATTTAAAAATGCAAAGTAGGAAAGTGATTTTCTAGATTCATTCGAAGAAAAAAAATGATGAAAGTAAACAAAAATATCAGTGCCTCGTTTTGATAACATTAAAAGCGCAGTGCATACTGTGAAAATGATTATTTTTGTTTTGATTTGATTTTTGTTTTTGAGAAAGGGTCTCCCTATATCTCCAGCTGGCCCAGAATTTCCTATGTAGGCCAGGCTGTCTACAATATCACAGAGATCTATCTGCCTCTGTCTGCTGAGTGCTTGATCAAAGGTATTAAAAATCGTTACTTATATTTTTATTTAATTTAGATTTAAATTCAGATATTTATTAATTTAACTAAAACAAGAATAAAAAACTATGTATAAAAAGCTGCATATTAGGATCTTGTGAAATGTAATTTACAAAACAGGGAAATTACAATTACTGTACAATAGGGATGAGCTGAAAGCTGTCTTGTGAGAGTGATGAGCACTGTGTTAGAGTGATGGTAAACAATGGAACAAGACCTCTGCCATTTCATCTAGGCAATTTTGATAAATAGGATTCTTTGTAGCTTATAAAGACATCACTTCAAATTCTAAGGTCTGTACCAGCAACTGAAGTTCGCTGAATTATATTCCTATTACCATAATTTGCTTAAATACAACCCAAGGAAATATGTGCTAATAAAATGCTTTTACATAATGAAACCAGATGTAATAAACACACTAAAATTTTAAAATAAAGAAAGAAATAAAAAATGAAAGAGGAAGAGTCACTTTGAGGGGAAACAATATTTGGGGCATGGGTAACCTAGTGGATGACACTACACTTTTGCACATATAGGCCACATTAATTGGACTTAGTGCGTTAAAAAACAATATGAGGCTGGGCATGGTGGTGCATGCCTTTAGTCCCAACACTTGGGAGGCAGAGGCAGACAGAGCTCTGTGAAATCAAGGACAGCCTGCTCTATCTAGCGAGTTCTAGGCCAGCTGGGGCTACAGGGAGACTCCTTTAAAAAATAAATAACTAAAAATAAAAATGTTTAAAAGACATGAAATCAGTAGTGACAGAGGGAGCTAGTGGAGGAATGTGGGATGAATATGAACAACATACATTTTATACATGTACGAAATGTTTTAAAAATTATAAGATGAAATACAACTTTCACACATGAAGAATTTGAAATCATAGTTACCCAAATTATGCTGCATTCCTTCTCTTCAGAGTTACAGCTTTTCCTTCACTTCTTCCTATTTTGTTTCTTCCATCTCCACTGTGAGTGTTCCTTACCCTGGCCTAAATTGTCTCTAGATGCCTCCCCTGTCCCTTTCCCAATCTATTAATTTATGAATCATGAATTTGTTCATTCTCAGTCATGTCTGTTTCATTTCTTGCATTCAGGAAGAAAATTCGTTGCTCACTGAATTAAGTCATTTCTATTATACTCTGTATTTCTGAGTTAATTTTTTTCTACAGCAGCATTTTTGTCTTCCTGCTAAAGGATTATGTTTTCATACGTGGGAAATCTGGCTATCTTGATGAATTTCTACTGTTTACATGTAACTCACATATTTCAGGCTTTTTATCCACTCACACAAATTTTAAAATAAATTTTATAAATTTAGCAGATATAGCCATAGGTTTCATTGCAGCATTTTGATGCATATGCATCATTGGACTTTATGCTAATTCTGCCCCCTCCCATAGGCCCCTGTCCTGTCTGCTGGTCCCCTCCTCTGCTTAGTCTTACCCCTGCTTTTGTATCCCAATCAATCTCTCATGTTTCTCATCATGCCGCCCCCATGGTCTTTCTTCCTTTTCATGGTTACTTGCTAATTTCATGATGTACATGCACACAGATACACACACACACAATTAGAAACGTAAATCTATTCTCCACATACTAAGAAAAATACAATATTTGCCTTTTTGGGACACACGCACACACACACACACACACACACACACACACACACACACAATTAGAAACGTAAATCTATTCTCCACATATTAAGAAAAATACAATATTTGCCTTTTTGAGTCTGGCTTATTTCTCTTATCATAATGGTCTCTAATTCCTTTCATTTTGCTGCAGGTGTCATGAATTCAGTGTTCTCTGTGGCTGAAAAAATACCATTGTGAAAAAACACCATTGTGGCCTCTGTCCCACTTTCTTTATGCATTCATTGAACATCCGTGCTGCAACCATTTCCTACCTAGAGTGAAGAGTACAGTATTAAACACAAATGAGCAAGTGTCTCTGTGTGTGATATGTGAACTCAGAGTCCTTTGCAGGGGCAATGTTAGGCCATAGTGCAGATCTCTATTCATCTTTTGTGGAAACACCCATATGGATTTCCACAGTGGCAGTGGCATTTCACTTCCTACTAGTAGTGAATAAGTGTTCCTCTTTCCCAGCATCATCTCCAACATCTATTTTCATTAATTTTTTGATGGTAACCATTCTGAATGAGGTGAAATGGAGTCGCCAAGTGGTATTTTCATTTCACCCATGGATAAGTATAATGAATATGTCCTCGAATATTTATTGCTATTTTTATTTCTTTTTAAAATAATTCTCTATTCAGTCCATTGGCCCACATATTAGTTAGGCAATTTGCTTTAATTCAGTTTAATTTTTACAGTTCGTTATTCTAGATATTTATGCCTTATCTAATGCAGTGCTGGTAAATATTTATTTCCATTCTGTAAATTGCTTTTTCACTGTGAAAGAACTTTAAATTTTCATGAAATTGAATATGCCAGTTTTTGTTGTTATTCTTCATGCTGTTGGATCCTTTTCAGAAAGTCCTTGCCTAGGCATATACAATGTTTAACATGTGTTTTCATTGACAAGAATTTCCTAGTAATGCATTATGGTCTTTGATGCATTTTGAATAGATTTTATTTGTAAGGTAACAGATCTGAATACAATTTCATTGTCTAATTGAGTGCTCAGTTTCCCTTAGCTAATTTTTTGAAGAGGCTTTATTTATTTTGCAGGTTTTTTACCTATTTGTTTTAAATTAGGTAGAAGGAGTTTTGTTGGTAAATATTTGGGTTTTCTGGTCTAGACTATTGGTCTGCATGTCTGTTTTTCATCTGTACCATGCAATTTGCATTACCAAGGCTTTGTAGAATAATTTAAGATTAGGTATCCAGATACATTCAAGTGTTGCTATTTAAGATTAGATTATTTTGGATTTGTAGCTTTTTGTACTTCTATGTGAATTTTGAGAACTTTTTTCTCTTTCTATTAGTCGCTGAAATTTTGATGGGGATTGCATGGAATTTGTAGATCACATTTGCTATTGTCTCCAATTTCATAATATTAATTCTGTCAAATCGTGATCATAGGAGTTCTTTCCACATTATGGTGTCTTCTTTGATATTCTACTTATGATTTTCAAAATTTGCGCTGCAGAGGTCTTTCGATTTAGTTTGCTTTATTCCTATCACATTTTAAACTATCGTGAATGGAGTTTTCTTTCATTGATTTCATTTTTAACAATTTTGTTACTGGTGTATGAGATTTTTTTAATAGTGTATATATTGATTTTTTTTTCTTGGTACTTTTCTGAAAATGGTTATTAAGTTGTTTTTTTTTAATTTTCTAATAGGAACATATATCTGCAAATAAGAAGAATTTGACTAATTCCTTTCATGTCCTGTCCTTTTCCTTTCTTTCTACTGAGATAATCATGTAATTTCTGTCTTTAAATTTGAGTATGTGCTGTTTTACATTTATTGACTTGCACATGTTATCTTGGGGAAAAGAACTTGCTTATGGTGCATGATATTTTTAATGTATTCTTGAACTGTTTGCAAGAATGTTATAGAGAATTTTGCGTATTCATGAGGAAAATTATTTCCTGGATTTTCACTTTTTGTTGTGTCTATATCTGGTTTTGTTATTAAGTTGATTCTGGCTTCATTGAGTGAGGTTGTTAGTGTTTCCTGTATTTCTATCTCATCAAACAGTTGAAGGAGTACTGGTGTTAGCTCTTCTTGAAAGTTCTGGAAGATTTAGCAGTGAATCTATTCCTGATCTCAGCTTTGTTGGGAGCCATTTTGTTGCTTCTTTAATGTCATGGCCAGTTACAGATCTATTTGTTTAATTTTTACGTTTCCTAATTTCATTTTGGAAGCTTATATGTGTGGAGGTATTTATCATGTTTTAGTTTTCAGCATATTTACGAATATCACATTTTAAGGATTTCCTAATGGTTTTTTGAATTTCGTTGGACTTTGTTACACCCTCCCTGTTTCCATCTCCAATGTCAGTTTTGGTCTTTGTTCTTTCTTCCTGTTACTTTGGCTAACTGTGTGTCAATCTTGCTGTCTCCTATGAGAACCAGCTCTCTTTGGTTGATGCTGTATCTATTGTCATTTCAATCTGCATTCCACTTGTTTCTGATCTGTTCTTTATTACTCCATGACTTGTCATTACATGTCAAAGACCTCAAAGTCCATCATTAGCATTCTGTTTCAAATTGCTCTGATTTCTAAATGTCAGTATCCATAGATATTTGCTTTTTTCTTGGAGCTACCTTAGTAACAACTCAGAGTTTCCCCTAAGCTGTCCTTTTGTTTTCTTATGAACCTATCAATTAAAAAAAAAACAAAAAACTTTCCTCTGATTTCTTCAAGGGCCCAGACATTATTCAAATGTATATTGTTTATTTTCCATGTTCATGTGGCATACACAATATCTTCTTTATATTTTAAGTTTATTTCAATTATATTTGAATTGGGGTTATATCTAATAGACAGATAAATAAATTTGTGGTCAGAATACAGAGTTGCTCCAAAATTGACTGCAGCATAGCTCTACATATTCAGACATCATTGTTGGTGGTTGTATGAAATTTATTTTTAATTTTTAATTATGCATTTGTTAGCATAATTCTGGAGGTATTTACTAATAGTTGTTACTATTGAAATTACATTATATGTCATGTGTTTTCTAGCATGCTATTACTAGCATATAGTAACATTTTAGGTACAAATTAATTTTATTGTTAGTTAAAAATTATATGTTTAATCCTCTTAAATTTCCTGCATAGAAGATTAATTATATTATCTGAAACACATATCTCTTTCTTTTCTTTTCATTCTATTTTATCTGGTTGACTTTCTTTTTGTGTTTGGAAATACCTCTTACATACTTTCAAATATTTGATCATCATATCTAATTTTAATATTAAATTTTATCTTTTAATTTCTAATTAAAAATTTTTCATTTTCACTATGTACTTTCTCCCATATTTACTCTCTTTCTCTTCCACTGTTTTTTAAATCATTTAATATTAAAGTAAATTCGGTGATGTCACATATTTAAAGGAGGAGAGTTTGAATGAACTGGTAATATGCTATCAACTAACATGGTTGCCTTTTCTTTAAGTGACTAAGTATTTGTTATGTCAAAATCTCTGGAAAGTTTTCCAACATTACATCATATGTGTTGAACTGTTTTTAACAGTTTTTTAGACCTATTTTAAAAAATAATGTTACATGCACAGTAATATTTATTAGCCATCCTAAGCACTTTTAAATGTGTCTATATGTTGGGTTTCATCCTTGCCTATTGAAAGTGGTGAAGGACTTAGGAAAACATTAATGCTTTCCAATATTTCTTGACAGATTTCCTGCCTTGACTTTCCTGCTCCCCCATGAGGCAATTTCTTTGGATTCATATTCAGAATATTATATTTTTATGTTCTTTATTTTAGGATTTGCTTGGCCTACTGACTTCCCTCTGTGTTTGTGTGTGTACATATTCACTACTCTATTTGAATATTTTCCCTGTGTGCCTAGATTTCTTATTTAAATCCTCCTTCCTTGAGGGCTGCTATCTCACTTTGGTCTCTGACAGCTGGCACATGCCTTTTGGTTCTGTGCTCTGGACCTCACTGCGTCTTTCCCCTGGGTTGCTCTGCCTTTCTGTGATTTCCCACGTGGTTTACATCACCGGGGATGCTGCCTTCTGCTTGTTTGTTTTCAGGCTCTCTAAACTTTACCCCTGATTGTTGCTTGCTTTTCTTTTCAGAGATTTCATACATTTTCTTGTTCTACCTGCTGACATTTATCAGTTCCTGATGTTCTTTCTGAAAATTTTCAAATATAGTATGCATCTGAGCCTGTTCACATGTGTCTTTCAAGTTTTCTTTGATATAGATTGATATCATATTTTTATTATTTCAAACATTTTTCATGGAGACAAGTCTCACTATGTAGCACTGGATGCCCAAAAGCTCACTATATACGTCACGATGGCCTTGCACTCACAGAAATTCACAAGCTTCTGCCTCCCAAATAATGAGATTAAACGCATGTACCACCATGCCAGCCAGGCCTTAGATAATTTTCAAAAAGCAGTAAATACTGAACAAGTGATTAATATAGGTAATGAAGGCAAAAGCAAATATGTAACAAAATGATTATTGTTCCACTGGTAATTATGGACAAATGAACACGGTTTTATACAAAAATTTTGTCATTTAAATTAAGTGTACATTTTTCTTTAGCTAATTTAATACATGTGTTTCATGTAACACTATTCCTATAAATTTTTTATTATACTTAAATATTTATTGTGTGTATTTGTGGGCATGTGTATGGAGCTCAGAGGACAATTTGAGTGAGTTTATACCATGTGGTTTCTGGGGATCAGTTTAGGCTGTGTCAGGCTTGATGGTGGGTGCCTTTACCTGCTGAGTAATCTCAATCAACCCAACTTTATGCTTGTGTGATCATTTTGTACATAACTAGAATCATGTAACTATGAGTTTATCATTGAAATTTATACCTTTCTCCTCCAATTTACATATTATCAGAGATTAGGATTTTAAAAAGCACGTTTATGTAAACAATTGAATAAATTATTAAATACACATAATTATCTATTTAAATGGCATGGCTGTGCCAGTATTTCTACATATCCTCTTACTGATTGTTGAATTAGAGAAAATAGAATTTAGATTTTATAGACAGTTTTCAAAAACTTTTTTCTTAGACTATAATTTCCTTAAAATTATGTATTCTATATAATTTATGTGTATATTTACTTATTTTAAATGATTTATTGAGAATTTCATACAGGAATAAAAGTATATAAGGTGTTTTGATCAAATGCATGCCCATTCCCCCTCCTCCAACTCCTCCCATATCTCCCCATCACTTTTTTCTGATAACTTCTTAATTTCTTTCTTTCTTTTTTTTTATGCTGCAT
>NW_008341886.1:249363-263370 GCF_000622305.1 Nannospalax galili | reverse complement strand
TTCCTACCTCCTATTCTTATCACACCATCCTCTGAAGAAGTTATCCAAATTGCCAATAGGGAATAGGGACACAGACCTCTCTGGCTTCTTCCATGCTGAACAGGGAAGCAGAGTGAGGCAATTGGAGTACCCCTTCAGTGAGCCTATCTAAAAGACTCCCAAATTGCATAACTCTTATCTCTATGGGGAAAAGAAAGTCCTTGCATCATGAACAGGAGATGTGAAGGAAAAGTAAAGGCAAGAGTTTATTAGCATTACAAGTTCTAGACAGGGAACTAGAAAAAAAAATCAGAACAGGGCAAATTTCAAATGGTCATATGAGCATCAGTTGAAATTTCTTGACGAGAGCTTCCAAACACATCCTTCTATTGGGTTCCTCCTCATTTTTCTTTTGTCTTTCAAGGCTGGACATGGGAGTGATGGATTAAGGTTTGTTTTCAAGTATTTTGATAGCTGTGGGAGTGGTTAGAATCACTGTCAGTTCCCTCTCAAAGGCTTCTTAATAGGGGGAGAAAACAAATTTGGCCATCATTTTAGAACAATAGTAGGTTGTCTCCCTTAGCTACAGGTGGACACTAAAGTATTGCAGACCAATATTTGAAGTCTTACATCTGAGAAGCACTTTCTGATTCAGAATAAAATCATCAATGAGAAATAATTGTCTAAATAACTTTCTATATGGACTCAAGTCTAAAGTCTGAGAAGTGTAATCCGCTAATGTCTGGGAAGTTTATTCCCTTGAACTCTTAAAGAAATATACTCACCACTTTACTCTTTGATTATACTTTCCTTTTGGGTGTTTAAGACCATATAGTTGATCCAAATAAATAAATTTATATTTACACTTACATTCTTTTGAGGATCTTTCCTCAGCAGTCACGTGGCCTCTGAGGAGCCTCTGGTTTCTTTCTTTTACCAGTTCCATCTGTGTGAAGATAAGTGAAAGGTCCTGTTCGAGCATGGCTGGCTTCATTTGGAACCATGAAAGAAATGTTTCCTCTCAGTTGACCCTCCTCTTTGTAGACTAGACACTGGTTCAAGTTCATCTCATGGAATCTTCATGTTCTCCCTGAACAAGAGGACAGGTGACTCAGCACAGTTGTGGGACATTTTGAGAGATGTTCTGTAGTCCCCTGGAACTTAATTGACCTTGGAGGGCAAGGGTCTAAACTGTCCTTTAAATTCCCCTTACCATATTAGTATAGTCCTCAAAGTATGGCTGTTAAACATCCAATAAGTTTAGTTCCACCAGTCTGGTCCTTTTAATTACTATGTGCTATGTTGATAAAGGTTGGGTAAAGAACCATATGTTTTCAGCTAAAATTGACTAGATATATATTTTGTTCCTTAAACTAGTTGACTAATCTATGACCTTAGAAATTTTAAGATTATGTGTATATATTTCTTGTCTCATCCTTTATATATCATAACCAACTACATAGACCTTCATCACTTGCTTAGCCTTTCTCATTTTTTCTATTTTGGAAAATATCTCCTTTTAACATCTTTTACACTCTCATTTTCTTTTATAAATAATATTAATAAATACATTTTTCATCTGTTGTAGGAATTCTTTTCCTGAGGATACTAAGAAACGCTTATTCCCTTTTAAGTTTCTAGTGTCAAACCAATGTTTGATTAAAGTTTTACTGGGCAACCAATGAATTTATTGAGCTTACTTACTGAGATAACTGAAGGGTTGCTGAGGTGTATGAATGACCTTAGTGTATGCACACTGGAAAGCCTTTACCCAGCATAGGTCAAGCCTTCTCTTCCCAGCTTTCCCCAGATTATATACTTTAGCCCTCCCCAAATCCAGAAGACCATGTGTGATTGGGACCAAATTACATACAGTTGGCTGGGAAGAGTGGCTGGATATGCCGGTGAGGGTCCAATGACCCTACTTATCCCTCCTTTAATGAAGGAGCACAACTGTCCAAAAGCCCAATTGTGACGATGTTTAGCAATCAGGCACAGTTGAACTCATGATGATGGTAGTTATTTCATGCAGAAGAGACTGCTGCACCATATCATCTTATTAGAAGGAAATGGAATTTAAAAGTATTTATTTTTTAATACACGAAAAACTATATAAATAAATATACTAATATAGACAATTACATGTAGGTAGCCACATGACTGTGTAAATATTTAGAGTTTTGTATACATACCCAATTTCATTTAAGCCATATAATTTCAAAATTTATTTTCCTTTATTCTACATATTTTTTAGACATTTTAAAATTATTTTCATTTTTATGCCTATGTGTGCTTGCATGTGTGTAAGTACACCTGTTTTGTGCAATGCTGGCGGAGGTCAGAGGAGGACGTCAGATCCCCTGGAACTGGAGTTGTGGACAGTTGTTAGCCTTGTGGGTGCTGGAAACTGAACCCAGGTCTGCTACAAGAGCAGCCAGTGCTCTTAACCACTGAGCCAGCTCTCCAGTCCCTGTTCTACATATTATTATATTTTTCTGCTTATATTATTTTTTCCTGAACTTGTGATCCACCTTTCTATGCATCCTGAGTGTTGAAAATGTTTGAAATTTGTGTTGTAACAAGATGATGAAGAATCAAAGGAGACTGAAACTTCACAAAATTTGAACTACATGGTGAAGAAAGGAGAGTTTCTTTTAATTTATGGGACTTTCCTCAGCTTCTTCATTTGAGGTATTTGAAAGGAACATGTCATATGTACTTCTAAATTAAAAACTTTCTGACTAAGACATAGATTGGCTGTATAATATTAATGGATGGAACATTGTGTGCAGTCCATTTGATCTGTATAAAAGTCTTGACCTAAAGAAATATTCTAAAATTGCTCATTATGAAAATGAATGAAAAAGCTAGTACTTTAAAAATATTTCTTAAAGATTGGTAGTATCATTTAGGGATGTCAATGAAGAAACCTATGCTCAAACTTTTTTTTTCTTACACAGGGTTTCTTAGTTTCTCAAACTTAATATTTCAGTCTATGTTGGCAACAAAAAAATCTAGAAATGAGAGAGTGCAGCATTTTCCTCTTACATATTCTTTTTATCGAAAATGTTAACAATTCATTCATAATAACCATCATTTTATGCATTTAAACAGTGATTTATAGTGCCAAACATGTAATAGAACCATGGATATTTGATTAATTTCAATCCATTAAATGACTCACTTTGAGAAAAAAATAAACATAATTTCATTTGATCGCACCCATCATTTTAATATGGGTTTAAAATAATTTCCATCTAACATGAACGTCTTACCTAAGAGCACTAAATAGTTTAGCACCACAGTACCACTTTCATCTCTGCATGGCTTGTATCTATGTCTTAATTTCTGAGTTGTGTTTGTGGTAAGAAGAACTGGCCATAGCTATTTGACAAGGAACAAAAATCATTTTCTGAATAGACATATTTGAAACTTGGCATCTATTTCATGCATACATATAAATCTATTCAAGTTATGTCCACTAACCTGGACAATTTATTAATTAATTTGTCATTTATTTATTGGCAAAGAACCAGGAATGTTAGCTTCATTTTACAGCAATGTTGACGTATACATAGACTTTCAACAAAAATTTCAGTAGGTTCACTTTTATTTCTAGAAAGAGAGCCCCACATGGCATCTCAAATATTTGTAAAACTCTTTGTCAACGTGAAATTTACATTCTAATTATATCTGAAGAGGTGACTAAATTAACTAAATCAAATCAAGTAAAGTTAAGAAAAAATATCTTGGTTTATCCAAAGAAAAACACTATCAAAAGGATGGGAGATAATGGGGATTTTTATATTAAGAAAGATGAAGTATTGATTTAAATGGCAAAGTATGAGTGCAGGAAATTCCTTGGAGTGTTAGTAAAGGGGGTAAAGATACATTAGGGGATCTAAAATTATCAAAATACATTGAAGGTACTAGAATGATTTAAGACGTAAAATATAATTAACTATGTAAATTGTTACATACATATAACAATTATGTTATGTAAATTGTTTTATATATATATATATGTATATAATTCCAAATGTTATGTATAGATTTGTTGAAATCCCATAAAAATCTCAAGAAGTTATTTTGAGATGTATAAATCTAAAATTTATATGACTATGCTGGCAAGTCAGAAGAACCAAGGCATCCTTAAAAGAAAAATTAGTGGACTTACATTGACCCAAATGCAGATTAATCTAAAGCAATAATAATGGCGATAATAAGAGTAGAAAAAATAAACATGTAGAAAATAGAACAGAAAAATGTCTAGAAATACACCACACACTTGTAGTTGATTAATCTCAACAAACAACAAAGTCACTTACAACAAAAATGATAGAAAAATTGGCTGAAATCTGTCACTTTTCCAATCATAAACCATAGTTTGTCACATTAAGTCAAGACGAAGTGGTTCTCTGGTATAAATACAAAATCAAAACTATGTTGCTTTTGGAGAAAAACCTGTGAATCTGAGTTTGATGACAGCTTTTTGAAAAAAAATAATTAAAGAACAGTAAGTTGGACATCATTTAGATATTTTTCAAAAACATAAGCTACTGTTTTGTGAAAGAGACTGTGAAGTAAATAAAAACACGAAGCCTAGACAGGAGACAAATCTTTCCAAAATACAAATCAGGAAGAAGAAGTGTTTAAAAAAATCTTCAAAGGCCAACAAATACACACTAGCAAATAGTTAAGAGCAAGTACAGTTTCTTAACGGACATCACTTCAAAGTCTGTATAAATGATGAACTGACTTGTAAAAAATTGCTTGACAGGTTTTAATATTAAGGGAATAAATAGGTAAATGGATGTATAGAAGATAGACAGATGATAGATAGATGGATAGATAGATAGACAGATAGATGATAGATGGATAGATAGATAGATAGATGATAGATAGATAGATATAGATAGATGATAGATAGATAGATAGATAGATAGATAGATAGATAGATAGATAGATGATAGATAGAAATAGATAAATGGTAGGTAGATGATAGAAAGACAGATAAATAGACAGATGATAGATAGATAAATGATAGATAGAGGATAGATAGATATAGATGGATAGATAGATAAATGTTAGCTACATGATAGAAGATAGATTAAACAGATGATAGAGAGATAAATGATAGATGATGATAGATAGATAGATGATGATGATAGATAGATAGATAGATAGATATAGGTAGATGACAGATAATAGAAAGGTAGATTCTATAGATAGATGATAGACAGATGGATAGATAGATGATAGATAAACGACAGATAGATGATAGATGATCGATCGATAGATAGGTAGATGATAGATAGATGATAGATAGATAGATAGATAGATATAAATAGATAAATGGTAGATAGATGATAGGTAGAAAGATAGATAAATAGAGAAATGACATATGATAGCTAGATATAGATGGATAGATAAATGATAGATACATGATAAATAGAAGATAGATTAAATAGATGATAGAAAGAGAGATGATAGGTGATGATAGATAGATAGATAGATAGATGATAAATAGATGATAGATAGATATAGGATAGATGATAGATAGATAGATAGATAGATAGATAGATAGATAGATGATAGATAGATAGATGATAGATAGATAGATAGATGATAGATAGATTAGATAGATAGATGATAAATAGACAAATAGATGATAGATAGATGGTAGATAGATAGATATATAGATAGTAGAACCATGATTAGAAAACCTAAATGTGTACAATACCGTGCTTTATTGGAAAGCAAAGTGATTTCTGTGTGCGATGTGAAAAACTGCACAACCAGATGTGAAGATCATTCACAATAGCTTAAAAATTTGGCAACTGATGAACTTGTACTGAAGGACCTCTGGATACAAATGCTCAACCACATAGGACTTAACTTGTATGACATAATACATGAGGTCTGGTGGGGAGAGACTGTTGGAGAGGGCATCTAAATTTGATTAAGAGTTATTGTATAAAATGCACAAATCTCAAAAATAATATTAAAACAAAAAATATTAAAGCAGTTTGAATGCAGATATATTAGCTCAATTAGAAGATTTTATCAAAATTATGTTAAAAGATGTAGCCACACATAAGTGAAAGTGATTAGAATTCCAATAATATGATCTTATGAAAAATATAACAATTAGATTATATATATATATCAATTAGATATTAAAAATATAATTAGTTTACAGAGCTTTAAGAGTAGAAGCGTAGTCAGGAGTTTAATCCAAGCACTCGGGAGGCAGAGGCAGTCAAATATCTATGAGATCAGGGCCAGCCTGGTTTATATCACAAGTTCCAGGCCAGTGACAGCTAGTGGGAGACTCAGTCTTGAAATAAAAAAGGCAACCATCAACAACAACAACATAAAAGGAGTAGGGCCCTGCAGTGGAGAGGCGGAGTTCAGCCCTCTCCTTAATGGTGTTGAAAGTTTGGGGAGCACAGGTGACAAGAAGAAACACAGACAAGGAAGACTGACTTTAAAGGCAAAAAGATATGCAAAAGCAATGCAAACTGGTTGATATCATTGTTCATCAGATGCTAAGGCATACACTCTTGATATGACAAGCCATGTGTACTATAATTGAGTATCCGTCTATCAAGTTTCTTGTGTCTGCAATCAGAGTATACAGACAGAGATGCCAGAAACCTTACATGGTTGATTGTGGTAAAAGATTAGAATAGGATACATCAGTACAAACTCTGCTTAAAATAGCATAATTGGGGATGGAGAGATGAGCCAGCAGTTAAGAGAACTGATTGTACTTGAGGAGGACTATGGCTCAATTACCAGCACCCACATAGCAGCGAACAACTGTCCGTAACTGCAGTTCCAGGGAATGCTATACCTTCTTCTGACTTCTGTGGCCATTGCAGAACACAGGTGCTTTCGCACACATGTAGGGAATACATCATACGCATAAAAAATAATAAAATATTTTTAAAACATAGTTACTAAAGCTTATTTATAGGATATTTACAGGCATACTTCCTTTATTACCTACAAAGCTCTAGAAGTTATAACCCCCAATATCAACATTATTCAGAACATCTACATTTTGATTTCTAAATACATTCTTCCACAAAGTGAGTCAAAGATTCTTGTGGCTTTATCTTATTCAAATACTGCAGCATAAAATATTTAAATTAGTCTGTTTTCACAGAACTGCAAAATTGAATTAAAATAATTATATGAGCTAGAGAGAAAAAGAAAAAGAGGGAGGAAGGAGGAAGAAGATGGGGAGGAAGAAAAAGGAAAGGAGGAGGAGATGGAGAGAGGGAGGAAGAGACAGAGAGAGGGAGGAGGAGACGGAGAGAGGGAGGAGGAGTCGGAGAAAGGGAGGAAGAGACGGAGAGGAGGAGAGAGAGAGAGAAAGAGGGAGCAGAGATTTACAGTTATATTATGTTCTACCGATCTGCCTATGAACACACACACATATGTATGATCGTTTCAATGCTCCTTTTAGTCAGAAAAGGCAGCACATACATTTGGAATATATTTAAAGTCACAATTTCCTTGCCAGTCATATGTACTCATTCTGTATCGAGCTGTTTCTTGGACATACCACTAAATTTCATCACTAGTATGTGAAGGTGTGGGTTTATCAGCGTTCAAATATAATGACCACAGTGTGCATGTTTCAGTCAAGTAAAATATATATGTAAGATATCTGAAGAATATCCCCAAATCAAATATTCTAAAAGTCAGTGTTGCCTTACATTGTACTGCAGTGCAGGTGTCTGTGTCTTGTTTGAGGTGCAGCTCTCACTGACCTGGTGTGATGCCATTATCCTTTCTGATTAAATAGTGGAATATCAAGTAACAGCTATGTACTAATAATTTATTTGTTTGTATGATTAAAATTATACATTAGACAATTGAGATCTTTATATTAGAACTTATCAGCATAGAAACATGTAAAAATATATTCTTGGGGATTTGAAGGCCAATCTATACTTTTTACAGATTTATCCTGAGCACATGATTAATTAATACTCTCCTTGAGCTGTTTGCTGTGAATGTAAGAAATACATTTATGGCCTTCACGATTTATGAAAAAAGACAGATCAACCATTTCTGATTTCCCCCTTTTCTCTTCTTTTCATATGTATGTGTGCTCACATGTAGTGATGCATGCATGTGGGTTCATTCAAATGTATGCATATGCATATAAAGGACCAGGCTCTTCTATTACTTTGACCTTATTCATTGAGACAGTGTCTCTCAATCAAATCCAGAGCTCACAGATGCAGTTAATCTAATAACCCAACTGGTTCCTGAGATCCTAACTCTGCCTTCCCTGACTGAAGTAAGAGGAGGGTCACCATGCTCATTCGGGATTTAAATGGGTGCTGGGGACTAAAACTCTGGTCCCCATGCTTGTTCAACAAGCACTTTATCCACTAACCCATATCCCCAGTTCTCATTTATTTTAAGTTCAATCTGGATGTTTTTTTTATGTTATACTAACTCATCTAAATGTTGAAAGCCCTCCTCTAAAAATACATGAATGTTTTTAAAAATGTATTCAGTCAATAAACATCTTTGATATGTATTTGGGAAAAAAGTGATTATACAGAAACAGTGTACTTGAACATCTTGCTTGCACTCACTACTGTGGAATTTTCCATGTCTGATATGCAAATCAAAATCACGCTGGTGCACAGGGAGTAGCTGGTGCTCACCTTTAAGGAAAAGTTTTAATATTTGAGCGCCAGTTCCCACAAAAGTAAATTTACTTTTTGAAAATTCCCCTCAAAAGTTTTTTGTTTGTTTGCAAGTGGAATGCTGAATTAAACAAATATCTGAAATGAGGTTAACAGGTAAGAAACAATATATATTAGGCACATATTAAATAAATATCTAAATAATAAATGCAGTAATGAATTACTTCCAGCTACAAAAGGAAAAAAACATCCTCCAGAATTAGCAAAATTCTCTGATATTCAAAAGGCAATCTAGCTTTTGCAATATAGAAGAGTGTACATTTCATGATGAAATTTACAGTGGTACACAAGGTTTTCATAAAGGAAAATAAACACCCAAATATTATCATTGAATATTACCTCATGTTTATGAAGTTCACCTGTGAAGATAATTTAATTTAACTTGCTTTTCCAAAAGCAAAACTTCCTGAAGACTGGAGAGGTTGCTCAGTGGTTAAGAGATCCTACTGCTCTTACAGAGGACCACGTTAGGTTCCCAGCATCCGCATTAGATGACTTACAATTACCTGTAGCTCCTGATTCAGAGCATCTGAAGCCATCTTCACATCAGTGTGGGCACCTTCAAGCATCTGGTGCACACAAGGTCATGCAGGCACACAAAGACACTCATCAAAAATAAACCTTTAAAAGAAGTCAAGTTTTCTATTAAAATTGTAAGAATTTCACGAGTTGTTTGATAAAATACATAGAGTCACACAGAAATACCATTGGGCATATTTGAAGCCTATATTAAAGGTTTATTGACCAGTTAGCCCAGAATGTGGGCTAATCAACCAATAAGTATAGACATGCAGAAATTAAACTTTCGGTTTCTAAAATACATCATGTAAAGAAGCCAGTTAAGTGGAGTTTCATATAACAACATCAGGAAGAGTTTTACTGTGAGGAATTGTTCAAGAAAACTATAGAGCCTGCCGGCTAAAGTGAGCAATGATCAAGAACAGGGTACCCAAAACTTCCTGTGAGTCTGAAGGTAGAGAAAAACTGCTTTCCAAATGTGGGGAATATAATGGAAAAAAATTCTCTCTTAGTTTGAAGTTTTGTGTCTGTGTTTCTTCAGTTCTGTGAATAACTGGATAAACTCACTAACAAGAATTTATTTACTCAGTCATTTGATCTAATATTAGTCCTACCCAGAATCTGCCCCTAAAACACCAGGAAAATAATGCTTCCTCAGTTACCTGGGCATAGCATGGATCAGGAAAGTTGCTATCTGAAATTCACCAGCACATGTCTGTTATGTGATTGATTTCTGGCTTCTTTCCTTGTGTAATTAATTCCAAATATTATTCATGTCTCAGAATTTTCACACTGATTTTGAAAGGCGTAATGAGTTATGTCTCTAAGTTTAATATGTGGGTTTGTACTGGTCTCTTGTGAAATTTTCAGTTCACTTGTCAGTACCTATTTCAATTGTTATATTTTTTTTAAATTCTTGTGAATTTCATAAAAGATATTATGATCCTAATTAGAAATCTTCCCCTGTATGCATCCCTTCTATTGCCACCCTACTTGATTTCATGTGTTCTATCATATATGTTAAGGCTTATCATGTCAGGTTTGTGTCCCCAAATGTCCCCAGGTATTTGTCCATCCACTGAAGCCTTGTTAACATATCTAGCACCACTCCCTTACAGAAAACAAATTCTCCCTGTCCCACTGTTACCAATTGACAATAGTTTTTTCATTTGAGGGTGAGGCTGCTTCCCCATTTCTCCACTTCTATGCTGGTTTGGGCTTGTATGATTCTTGTGCATGCTGATACCATTACTGAAAATTCATATGAGTTACTTCCCACCTGTCTGGAAAGCACCATTTCCTTGTGTTCATCTTCAGACTCTGACTTTTACAGTCTTTCCGCCTTCTTCCACAATGGCGCCTGAGCCTTGGAAAGCAGAGATTTGATACAGGAGTCCCACCCAGGGGTAAGCACTCTGCAGTCTCCTATTCTCTGCACTTTGGCCAATGACGGCTTTCTGTGTTAACCACCATCTGTGGCATGAGGAAGCTTGACTGGTGAGAATTGAGAGATGCACTAGTGTTCTTTCTGGCCCCTGTTCTTCTATAGTCCTTGAGCAATAGACATGAGGTTGCATTGTACATGTGTCACTTGGGGATCACATAACAGAAATTTATTCTCTGAATTGACCTAGTTGTGGAACATTGTAATACTCTCCATATGTTGCAAAAAGAAATCTCTTTGATAAGTGGTGAAAGGTACACTTGTCTGTAAATATAAGGGTGCATATTTAGAATACAGTAAGAAATTACATTGTTCTAGAGATATGAAAAATTCATAGGTTTTTCTCTAGGATATATGACCACTCTAGTCTTGTGCATTTGACTGTGTAACAGTAGGACACATGAGTTCCCTCTCACTGAGTGGGCCTTAGGTCCAATTAGACAGCTATTGATCACCCTTAAGATAAAAAGTGCCACCACTGCATCAATAGTGTTATTTTGCTGGGCCCTTCATTGTTGTTTATCAGGCCTTACAGCTGGGTAGGACTATTGATCAGTTTTCTCCCTTGGCAATATAAATAGTATCTTCTGATACTATGAGAGCTAGTCTTCATGGAGGAAGCTTCCAAGTCAGTTCCAACTCAAATGCTCCATTTCCTGTGTTGAAGTATGGCCTGTTTTCAACAATAGTGTCTTACCATTCTGGGAGGCAAAGAAAGGGCTATGGCAATAGCCTGCATTATTTTCTTGGATTACCCTGACCAAGAACTCAAAGGGTGGTGTCCATTCCCTGGCACTATAATTTTTATTATATATCCCTCAGCTATCCATAAGCATCCATATCTCTATATCTATCCATCTATCTATCTATCTATCTATCTATCTATCTATCTATCTATCATCTATCATCTATCTATCTGCCTATCTATCTAATCTATCATCTATCTGTATAATCTATCTACTTATATATTATATGCATTTTCAATAAGTTTTGAAATACATTTCTCTCAGCTTTTCACATCAACTAAACATTATTTAACACTCCTCCCTCTCCCCTTATGTAACCTTCACCATTGCCCCTGATATCATGTTTTCTACTATCCCCCCTCATCAACTAAACATTATTTAACACTCCTCCCTCTCCCCTTATGTAACCTTCCTTCCTTCCCCATTTAAAGTACCCCCATTTTCACCATTGCCCCTGATATCATGTTTTCTACTATCCCCCCTCTCTTTCTTTTCCTAACCATTTACCCCTATGGTTCCTTTCCATTTTCCTAGACCCTGTGGTTACATCAGGACATATATTCAGATTTAAAGATTTTGAGCTAAGATCTATAAATTAGAGAACAAACTTTGCTTACTTTTCTGACTATGTGTTATTTCATGTAGTATGAGTTTCTAGTACCATCCAAATACCTGCAAATTTCATGATTTCATTCTCATTTACTGCTGAGTAGAACTCCATTGTGTAAACATACATACAGGTAAAAGAAGCACACAGATCACCAAATAAACAATTCCAGAACAGAAACCCCATGACATATCATAATGAAAATATCAAATATATAGAACAAAGAGAGCATCCTGAAAGCTGCAAAGAAAAAAACAACAAATGACATATAAAGGAAAACCAATCAGAATTACAGATGAATTTTCAATGCAAACCACAAAAACCTGAAGAGCCTGTAGCAAATTATTCCAAGTTCTAAATATCATAGATGCCATCCCAGAATACTTTACCCAGAAAAACTGTCTATCATAATCGAAGGGGAAAGAAAAATGTGCCATGATACAGTCAAATTGGTTGAAAGAATTCATATCCAACAAACCATCCCTACAAAGAACACTTAAGGCAATACAGAGGCTTGAAAATATGACTATTATACACATTAGGTTACAAAATTAAAAGAAATAGAGATATAATTACCAAAAAACAAAATGGACTAAGAACACAAACAGAAAGTAAAACGATGGTATTCATTACATGGTTTTTCTATAATAACTTTAAATATTAAGAGCCTCAACTCCCCAGTCAAAAGACAGAAGCTTTTGAATGGACTGTTTTTTCTACAAGAATCTCATCTTACCTTCAAACATAGGCATGACTTAGACTGAAAATATGGAAAATGTATTCTAAGCAAATGGCAGTAAGAAAAAAGCAGATGTTGTAGTATTAATATCTGACAAAATAAGCTTCAAATTAAAATTAATCAGAAGGACTGGAGAGATGACTCAGTGGTTAAGAGCACTGACTGCCCTTGAAGGGGTCCAGGTTTGGTTCTGAGCATGCACGTGGCACCTAACAACCATCCACAGCTCCAGTTCCAGGGGATCTGACACCCTTCTGCTATCTGTGGGCATTGCACAACATGGATGAACTAACACCATGCAGGCAATACACTCATCCATGTAAAAAACATAAAATAATTTAAAACATAATCAGAAGTGATATTGAAAGTCACTTTATTCTGATCAAGGGAACAATCATCCCCAAGTATATTACAGTCATGAACGTATATGCACCAAACTCTGGTGCACCCATTATCATCAAAACAGGACCACAGGATTTCAAGGCAAAGATTAATCCCAAGTCAGTAAGAGTAAGTGACTTCAACACCTTACTTTCTCCAATAGACAGGTCATCTGATAAAGAATAATCACTATATTTTAAAAATAAGTCACCACATCTGAAAGGGTTTATATTCTTTATACTTTAAGATTTTCCCTGGCTAAACTTAGCTCTTTATATTTTATTATATTTAAAATCAACTTGATATTTTATAGAAGAAATTAGAAACAACTTGGTTTGCATTTAGCTGGGCATAGTGGCACACACCTTTAATCCCAGCACCTGGGAGACAGAGGCAGGCAGATTTCTGTGAGTTCATACTCATAAAAATGTCTTTAAATCTTTGAACATAACTCATTCAGTTTCTCTCAATATTAATTATTATTCAATTTTAAAACACATTGGCACATGTGCTGATTATATCTATACACATTATATTCATAGGCTGATTCTGCTACATTCTGAAAATGTCATCTGTCCCCAAACTACAAAGAATGGCAGATCTATTAGCTTTTCACAGTAAGATATTTGCCTATTTGTCCCCATCCACCTTAGATGGGTATGTTTTGTATTCTCTGCTCCTTAAACTTTTTCTAGGTTATTGAAATACATTCATTATTTACCTTCCTATGACTCTGCTTAATTTAGGAGAAGATATTGTTATATTATACATATATTATTATATGTATAATATTAACTCTTTTATTAGCATGTAACATGAAGTGATGCTTTAGATAAATAATAAAAATCTTAGAA
>NW_008341886.1:247609-248354 GCF_000622305.1 Nannospalax galili | reverse complement strand
CACAAAAAAAATCTTACGTCTGACGGTTCATCTCTGCTTTTGAAATGCATAGGGTTTCTTCTTACTTTTTCAATTCCTTTTCAAAAATAAATTATGAAATTCTAGCATAGTTTCCAGCCCTGCAGTATGCTTTTGTTTGCCACTGGAAATCAAACACAGGAGCCTTACAAGAATCATGTCTGATTATGAAACACTTCTGCTCATAATTCCCATGGATTTCCACCCTCAGATTAGCACATGGTGATTAAAATTGCACATTGTCCCACGTTCCCTGGAACGATTATATTCTGTTAGGCTTTTTGACATCATTGTCCTGCCTGCCTCCAGCCAAGCCTGTGTCCTCCTCCAATGCCTACAGCATTCAGACATGACACTCATCCAAGGAAGTGTTTCTATTTATTTCCACATGAGGTAGAGTCTTCAAAACAGTAACTCCAAGATTCTTCCTTTATTGTTGCTCACTGTAAATGCCTGTTACAGACGTCTTTCTAAAGCTCTCGCTGTGTCCTTCTTTCCTTCCATATACTTCTCATGCTGCTTCGTGAGATCACTTACAACTTGAAATTGTGTGTGTGCATGCGTGTGTGTGCGTGCATGTGTCTGTGTAGCTTTCTGATTATACTTACACTGTACTATTAAAATATGGTACCATGGCAGGAATTCTGTCTACTGTGTCATATAGTGAGACAACCACTAGTGTTGAATACACAATTCACACTGTGTTACATGAATATTTTCTTAATTA
>NW_008341886.1:179641-247403 GCF_000622305.1 Nannospalax galili | reverse complement strand
TGTCTCAGTTATTCATTATCTTGAACCTAGACCATCTATTCCAGCAATAATTATTCTGGTGGGAGCTATGTTAGTTATAATTAATTTGTATTAATTTGTATGATTATTGTATTTTAGGACAATCTCTCTGTACATAGACACTATGTGTATATGTGTGTACAAACTTACATTAATATTTTTTCACTAAAAATAATGTACAATATTTTTAGAAAACCACAAGGCTTCCATGTAGTTTTTTAAGAAACCCAGTGCATATATTATTTGAAACATACAATTATTCTGCACATGCAAATTACTTCTTTTAAACATGTACTGTCTTGTATTAGTTGTACTCAAATATAAGGTAAACACTGTAGCTTTAAACAAGAAAGTGATCATTTATCCAAAAACACAATGTTTAAGTAAAATCAAAGATCTTTGGGGTCTAGCTCTGGAAGCAAGCAAGGTAAGATAACTGATTTGTTCTTCAGGATTTGAGTCTACTACCTGTTCTCCATGGGACTCACTGGTCATCCCTCAAAGCACATTCTGGAAGAAGCAGATTCTGGCTTCCTTAGAATCTGACAATGCTACTTCTTTCTGTTGACAAGGAGGTCCCCTAATGAGGTTTTCTTTGCCTAAGGAGGATGCATGGCAGATTTACAACCTTCTTAACAGAAACTGAGCTGAAGAAGCAAGCCTAAAGAATCTGATTTCATTTAAAGATATAGATCTGTTACACGAAATCCACAACCACGGGGACTGAATGCATGTGGTACATTTAAATACATGTGGGCAAAATAATAAATAAATAAATAATAAATAAATAAATAGTTTGATTTGAACTGGAAGATTTGGGGCTCCTGTTGAATCCAATACACAGCTCTCAAAGGATTAGACCAGATTTCAGGAACGTTGACAGAATAAAAGTGAATAAAACAAAATACATTTGACATGGGCACAAGATTATGTTTCAATCAAGAGCATGTGAAATATGAGAGTAATAAATCTACATTTACTGTAGGAAAATGAAGACATTCTCAGATGAACAGAGACGGATGATAAATGAAGAGACAGATGAAGAAAACCCATCCACATATGTGCCCTAACTGAAACTACAGAATGCATTTTCCAAGTAAAAATGTAAGCAAGTCTAAAGATTATGGTAAAATAGATCCATTAATGACTGTGAAAGAAATAAATCACTGACACTGGAAACATATTAATCATATTTTTGGTATTTTTTGAAGTTGAACGGACACTCTTGACTCTATAAAACGAAAAATATGTAGGATTGTGGACCCAGGATTTTTCTGTTTTGAAACTTACCAAGACATACAATGAGAGCATGGAGATTTGAAACATTTTTAATTTTGTAAATTATACTAAAGTACAAAATATTTTAAAGTACATAGAAAGTATGGGAATAAAAATACATATGGTTTCTAAGCTAGGAAAATATGCTTCTAGGTATAAAGTTGCAAGAAGAAAAGGTAAAGTTAGCATTTATAGCAAAGGAAATAGAGAACATAAAAAATTTATTTTCCTGAAAGAATAAAGAACACATAACAATTATTTTGTGTTGTCCTCTGCACAGACATACACACAAAAATATTCATCACAGCACACTATGCTGACAGTTCACTAAGAAGAGGAACCTTAGAGCTCAAAGTATCTGCTAAGACACAATGTACTCTTGTTTACAAAGGAAAAGATGATCATTTACAAGAGAGAAAACCAGCAACACTTCTATAGAATGTAATTATAGGCAAAATCACAACTAGCAGGATGCATGACTATCAGTGGCTTAGAGACTAAATCAAAGTAGAATACAGAGTCACTTCTAAGATTTTGCTTCAAAATGTACATGGCCCAAAGCAAATGAGAAGAAATGATCAGGAAAACCTGAGTGAAGTTAAACGTCTTGTAATGTTAAAAGCTAAAGTGTGATGGAGTATTTGGTATATGGGACATGTGACATAAGTGTATAAAGAAAAATTCAGTAATTTTCTTGTAAGACATAAATACATCAAATTAAAAATGTACTTAAATACTTAAAGTTGTGTCTGCATTTCACAAAAATTCAATATTTTTTAAAAGTAACTCAAAAAATAATTCTACAAACAAATAATGAATTTTAATTCCACTTTTTTTTACATGATGAATAATAGCTACCTATATATTTATGGAGTTTGTACAACTGCAAAAATGAAGTGATTATTAATCTTTCATATTTTATAATACTGCACTTGATCTTGTTTTGTGAATGGTTTGGATAAAAAAGTAAAGTTAAATGACCACAAACTGAAAAGTTATTTACAAAATGTAAAAAAAGCAAATATCTCAATAACAGTGCAAACTAAGTACAGACTAAGAGGTATAAATGTTCCCAAATAAAATTAAGCTGACAGCCATGTAATGGTAAACCTACAAAACACAATAAATTTGGTAGAATTTCACATATTTACACTTTTCTAATTCAGAAAGCAGAATATTTTAATCATTTTTACATAAATGACTTAATAGCCATTATACAGTAAATTCTATAATTTACTATATAATGGCTACTTATATAGTAATATTTAATAGCCATTATATAGTAAATTACAAAAACTATTAATATATTGCAAACACGTAATTCAGTTGTGATTACATGCTATGACCAAAATTGAATATTTTCAAAATTGCTGACCATGTTCAGACAAGTTCCAATACAGTATGAAATTTAAACACGTGAGTTTATAGAAATAATTTTATGAATTTACTCCGATGACACCAAGGTTACTTTAATCATTTACAAAGAAACATCATATGCAGCATCCAACTTCATACTAATAATATATCTACTCTAAGATGCTATAAAATACATAACAAGATTGCAAAAAGGTACGATAAGAGCATTAAGTCATAAAGGGAGCATGTCTAGAGAAATATATTAAAATACTGAGAAATTAAAATACTAAGGGAATAAAGTGGAGGGGGAGCATTTTCTTTTCATTTAAATATACAATTATAATATGTAAGTAGTTACCATTGTATAACCCTACAATAAACAATGCCCACCTATTCTTCATTGCTAAAAGACATATCTTCATTCATATGTAAAATACAGACTAAAAACGTATATGAAAGTAGAAGGAGGTCTTCTTGGGAAAAGGAAGGCAATCACTGTGAAGGGAAGGGAACACATAAAAAAGAAGTGTAAGGGGCCACTGCACCCATATCCCTGCTTTGGAACTATCCCCAGGCCAGTTGTGCCAGAGCTCACACCTTCTCTGCTAACTTGTTTGTCACATCTGGTCTCTTTGGGCCTTGGCTCTTCCCACTGAGTCTTTGGGAAAGTGACTAACTATGATGGAGACCAATACAGAGCTCCACAACTGGTCAAGTACAGCAAATAGAAGTCCGTGAGATGATGCTTAGCCCTAAGCAACATATCTTTGATACAAACTCTAGACATAAAATGAATGCATCTGTCAACTCTCACCACAGAAATTTCCTTATGTAGCAGATGATAATTAACACAGAAACCCACAACTGGCCAATGTGCAGAGAAAAAGAGGATGCAGAATGTTCATCCCATCATAGGACATCTATTTCAAACTTCTTTCTCCAAAGGCTCAGGGATCATTGAGGAAGAGGAAGCAGAATGATTGTAAGAGCCAAAAGTGGTGGATGACCACAAGTTTTCCAGAAAGCCAGTGTGATGGCTAATCCTGGGTGTCAACTTGATTGGATCTGGGATTAACTGAAATAAAAGAGATCTTCTTGATTGGGTCATCTAAAACCGGAAGACACACCCTAAATATGGGTGTTACCTTCTGATGGCAGCCATATAAAAGGCCAAGGCAGAGGAGAACACTAAGGCTTCTTGCTGCTTGCCTTCTTTCTCGCTGGTGAGTTCGTCTTGCTGCTGTAGATGGAAGACTAGCTGATCTTTTGGAATTTGTCAGACCTTCAGTGCCAGATTGGGACTACTGAGACATCCAGCCTTGTGGACTGAGCGGCTACGGAGTCTCAGCCTCTCCAGGGTGGTGCAGCCATTGTTGGACTACTCGGACTCTATCCTGTGAGCTAAGCTGATAAATCTCTATACATATATATTCATTCTACCAGTTCTGTTTCTTTGGAGAACCCTGACTAATACAGCCAGTCAGTTACACATGAACTCACAGCAATGGTGACAGCATGCACAGGTCTATGTAATCTCAAACTAGACAAAATCCTGGCATAGACACAGAGAAGTAAGAAATCCCAACCCAACTGAAGGAACTTTTAATTGATGGCTCTAGGAGGGGAAAAGATAGTCTCTTACAAGAATGGGATGATTGGATTGTTGACCGGTTTCCAGTGGCTGGACGCACACAGAGGGACATGTAGGGAAACAAATCATAGTATTCCAGCATAGACGGACAACCAGAAGATCTCAAGGAATCCTCCAGGCCTTCAGCACCAGATTGGGACTGCTGGGACATCTAGTCTCATGGACTGAACACTGCAGGCATCTTCAGATCTTCAGTGTAGGACAGTCATTGTTGGCATTGTTGGACGCTCAAATCTCTCTCTCTCTCTCTCCTCTCTCCCTCCCTCCATATATATATAATATATATATATATAATATTTCACTTCTTTGCACCAAATCTTTGCAACAGCCACTTTTGCTTTTCTCTAGGCAGATGTTTGATTTTACAAGGTTGTAAAATATAATGCCTCATTTCTGCTGCACTCTTATAATGAAATGAAGTTCATCGTGTCCCACACTCCCAGCAAAGTATATATATAATATATTTCATTTTATCAGTTCTGTTCTTTACTGATCCCTGTCCTCTCTCTGTCTCTCTCTCTCTGTCTGTCTCTGTTTCTCTCTCTCTCTCACTCACACACATACAGGTATATACCTCTATCACATTGTATTTAACCATCCATCTATTGATATGTATCTAGGTTGAACTTATAACTTGGATATTATGAATAGGGCTGCTATAATCTTGAATATGCAGATTCTCTATAATATGTTCACTTTGATTCCTTTGGATATTTTCTCATAAATATTACAATTGAATTATATGGTAATTCTCTCTTTTTGCTTGGAGGAACTGCCATGTTGATTTTCATAGACAACAGACTACCTTCCCATCAGCAGTGCAAAAGTTCTTTTTCTAGCTGATAAATCTCTATACATATTTCTATATGTGTGTGTGTGTATTTACCTTTATTGAATATGTGTACGTGAGTGCAGTGTATGTTTGTGATGTGTGTGTGGTATGTGTGATTTATGTTTGTGGTATGTGTATGAGCAGGTGTGCATGTGTTTTGTGTGTGTGTGTATGTGTATGTGTATGTGTGTGTGTGTGTGTGTGTGTGTGTGCTGAATCTTTATGGTATATGTACTGTGTGCTGTCACCTGGTATGGTTTGCATTTAGGGGGCTGGAATAGGATATTGAGTGCCCTGCTCTATCACCCTCCAAGTTACTCCTTTTAAACAGAGATTCTCAAGGAACCCAGAGTCTGCTTCTATCCAGCAAGCCCCAGTGATCCTTCTGTCTTCTTCTCACAGCACTACATTTATAGGATTGTGCAGTCACACCCAGCTTTTCAAATGTCTTCTGGGTGATTTACTCAGGCCTCCAGGCTTGCACAGCAAACACTCATAGCAACTGTGCTTTCTTCCTGGGGACCTGTTTTTGTTTCCTTAATGACCATCATTCTGTCATGAGACAGAACCTCAAATGAGTTTTGATTTTTAATTTGTGATGGTTAAGGATGTTGAATATTTTTTCATACATTTAGTGGCTATTTTACTTCCTCTCTGATTCATGTATATTAATTTCCTTGCTAATTTACTGAATGTGGTGTTTTGCTTTTTGTCTTTAGGTTTTTTACTTAACATTCCTCTAGATATTAATCCTCAGTCAAATGGATTTCTTGCAAAGATTTTCTTCCATGCTGTAACTATTCACCACATCTTTGGTGACAGAAATATTTTTTAAATAAATAGTTTTTTGAGAATTTCATACATGCATATGATGTGCTTTGATCAAATCCATGCCAGCTCCCTCCCCTATAACTCTTCCCATATTTTCTGATTAATTTTTTCCTGATAACTTCATGTACTCTTTCTTTTTCTTTGATTTATTTGTTTTTATGGGGTTTTTGGCTACTCTAACAGTCCCCCCTCTAAAGAGGTAATCCTAAAACCTTTTAAGGATTAGATACAAGCTCCCAAATACTTTCAACCTTTTTTGGCCTTTGGAACAGAGTATGTTGGCAAGAGGCCCAAGGACATTTTGACTTTTAGCCAAGAAACTGGATACTTTTCTTTGGGGTCTTTTTACCCTAACTGCCTAGCCAATTCCTACCTCCTATTCTTATCACGCCATTGTCTGAAGGGGTTATGAAATTGCCAATAGGGAATGGGGTCACAGACTGCTCTGGCTTCTTCCATGCTGAACAGGGATGCAAAGTGAAGCAATTCAAGTACCCCTTCAGTGGGTCTGTCTAAAAGACTCCCAAATTGCATAACCCTTGTCTCTAAGGGGAAAAGAAAATCCTTGACTGGTGAATAGGAATGCGAAGGAGAAGTAAAGACAAGAGTAATTAACATTACAAGTCATAGCCAGTGAACTAGGGAAAACAGGACAGGACAATTTTCAAATGTTCATATGAGGATCCATTAGAAACCCCTTCAGTGGGTCTGTCTAAAAGACTCCCAAATTGCATAACCCTTGTCTCTAAGGGGAAAAGAAAATCCTTGACTGGTGAATAGGAATGCGAAGGAGAAGTAAAGACAAGAGTAATTAACATTACAAGTCATAGCCAGTGAACTAGGGAAAACAGGACAGGACAATTTTCAAATGTTCATATGAGGATCCATTAGAATTTCTTGACAAGGGCTTCCAAAAGCATCTGTCTATTGGGTTCCTCCTCATTTTTCTTTTGTCTTCCAAGGCTGGACACTAGAGTGATAGAGAGTGGCTGGATACTCAGGTCAGGGTCCAGTGACCCTGTGGTTAGAATCAGTGTCAGTTCCCTCTCAAAGGCTTATAGATAGAGGGAGAAAACAAATTTATGCATCATTTTAGAACAATAGCTGGTTGTCTCCCTTAGCTACAGGTGGGCACTAAAGTATTGGAAACCAAATTTGAAGTCTTACATCTGAGCAGCACGTTCTGGTTAGGAACAGAATTGTCAGTGAGAAATAATTGTATAGAAATAATTTAGAAATATACTGATGACTTTACTCTTTGGTTATACTTTCCTTTTGGGTGTTTAAGACCATACAGTTGGCCCAAATTAATCAATTTATTTTTATACTTAAGGAATGTCATTTGAGGACTTGTTCCTCAGGGTCACATGGGCTTAGTCCTGGCTCCTGGCTCCTTTCTTTTACTAGTTCCATCTATGTGAGGATAAGTCAAAGGTCTTGCTCGACCATGTCTGGCTTCACTTGGAAGCATGAATAAGATGTTTCCTGCGTTGACCCTCCTCTTTGTAGACTGGACACTGGTTCAAGTCCATCTCGTAGGGTCTCCATGGCCTCCCTGAACAAGATGAATGGTGACTCACCACAGTTACAGGTGGTGAGAGAAATTTTAATATCATGAAATCCCATTTGTCAATTTTGCTGATTTTTCCTGTGCTATTTATCAACATAATTTTCAGAAGAGTCTTGCTGATGTCAATATCTTGAAATTTTTTTTTATATTATCCTCTAGCAGTTTCAAATTTCTGTTGTAACATTAAGGCCTTTGATGTATTGGGAATGAGTTTTTATACAGGGTGAGACATAACGATGGAATACACACACACACACACACACACACACATACACACAGACATTTGGATGCAAAAATTTCCAACCACCATTTGTGTAAAAGGTCCTCCTTTTCTGGTACCTTTGCCAAAAATCAAGGTGCAGTCCCATGAATCTGGAGCTGTAGTTTCTTCCTTTGAACTGGAGCTGTGAACCTGAAGCTGTGGTTCCTTTGGTAAACTGGAGTTTTGGTCCTCTCCCTTAAACCTGGGCCTGGAACTGTGGTCCCTTCCTGTCTGTCAGATTGTGTTCCCTTCCTGTGAGCGAGTGCTGTGGTCCCCTCTTGTGACCCTGGAGCTGTAGTCCCCTCCTATCAGCGAGAACGTGGTCCCTTCCTGTGAGCTGGATTTGTGGTCCCTTCCTGTGAACCTGGAGTTACATCTATGTCTCTTCCTGTACACCTCAAGCAGTCCTCTCCCACGAGCCAGAGCTGTGGTTCCCTTCCTGTGAGCTGGAGCTGTGGTCTCATCCCATTAACTGGAGTTGAGTTCTACTCCTGTGAACTGTAGCTATGGTTTCCTTCTGTGAACCTGGAGCTGTGGTTCGCTTCTGTGAGCTGAAACTGTGATCCCCGGCTGTGAGCCTGGAGCCATGGTCTTCACCCATAATCCATAGCTTCACCTTCTTCTGCTGGTGGGCTGATGGTGGAGAAGATTGAAGAATGAAGGACTGCCTGCTGGGCAGCAGTTCAGCCCTGTGTGAGTGGCTGTATTCCATGTAATCCCTTCCCCTGAGATCCCACTTTATGCATAGCAATGGCTTTGTCTCTGTGTTGGATTTATGCTGGGGACAGAGGAGACTTTTGTCACTTGCAGTTTCTAGTCTTAGGACCACTGATTCTCAAGGATGTGCTTCCAACCTCACTGGCCCATCAGTTGTGATCTTACTGAGCACCCTAGGCACTGATGTGGGACTATTCCCATTCCTAGGTGCCAAGCGGCTTTCCACCATTTTTCTATGACTTTTCTGCAAACCCAGTGTACTTGTGTCCTGTAGCCTTGTTAAACAGGGCTGGAGAAAAGACTCAGGAATTAAGAGCACCAGCTGCTCTTGGCAGAGGACCAGAGGTCAGTTCCTGATGCCCACAAGGCAATTAATAACAATCCATAGTTCCAGTTCCAGGGCAATCTGGTGCCCTCTTCTGACTTCTATAGGCATTGCACAACACAGGTATGCTTACATGTATGCAGGCAATTCACTCATATAAAATAAAAATAAATAAAAAATAAAACACCTAATTGAAATTCTAGAGCAACATCAGAGTCTGTGCACTTAAAAATAAAAAGTAGTATGTTTTAGCTGCAGGTGGTCATTTTGGAATTTTTTATGCTACTGGTCTCTCTGGTATTGTGGAAGTACTATGTTGGCCTTGTTACACTGGGTTCATTGTATAAGTTGAGGTCTGTTGTTATCATACCTGTTCAGAGCTGTTTTGCCTATCTGGGATATTTGTGCTTTGACATGAATTTAAGGATGTTCTTTAATTTGTGAAAATAAGGTCACTGGAATTTTGGTGGGAATGCATTGAATATATAGCTTATTCGTTTTCCCTAATATCATTAGAACAAGAGAAAAATCTCTCCTCTCTGAATTCTTGTTCCATGTACTGCTTGAAATCTTAAGTAAAGCAATACGACATGAGGAAGAAATAAAAAGGACAGAACAGGGAATGAAGCAATTAATTTTTTTAATTTTTGGGTCATATGATATTAAAGTTATGAAATTCTAATGACCCCTCCAGAAAATCTTAGAATTTATTAGTATTCAGTAGTGTCTACTGTCTTACTAGTCTCAAAGGAAAAACAATTAAATAGGTCCTATAAATGTAAAGGGCTTGTATTAGTCACGTTTTTGTTGCTGTGATAGAAACACTGACCAAAGCAACTTATAGAAGGAAGAGTTTATTTGAGCTTACAGTTCCAGGGGAATTACAGTCCGTCATGGCGGGGAGGCATGGTGGCTGGAAGTGGCTGGATCAGATGTAGCAGAAGATAAGCTCTCACATCATCACGCAGGCACAGGAATCAAGAGAGTGGCTGGAGATCTGGTAAGGCTTAAGAACTCTGTAAGCCCACTCCCCAGTGACATGCTTCCTCCAGGATAGCCACACTTTCTAAAACCTCCCAAAACAGTGCCACCAACTGAGGGAAAAATGTCAAAATACTTGGAGCCTGTGGGGGACATTTTCATTCAAACCACCACATTCCACTCCCTGGTCCCCATAGGCTCATGACCATATAAAATGCAAAATTCATTTAGTCCATCCTTAAAAGTCTTCACAGTCATTACAAGCCTCAATACTATTCAAAAGCCCACAGTCCAAAGTCTCTTCTGAGACTCAGGGCAATCTCTTAACTGTAAGCTCCTGTAAAATCAAAAGACAATTTACATACTCCCAACATACAGTGGAAATGAATACACATTACCATTCCAAAAAGGAGGAAAGGAGACAGAGTGAGGAAATAAACCAAAACAAGACCAAAAACCAACAGAGCAAACACCAAAGCCAGTAGCTCCATATCTGACTTCTGGGGCTTTACTTCCAAAGGGCTTAGATGGCCCATCCTATCCAGCTTTGCTACTGTGTGCCACATACATCTCTTTCTTGGGCTGGTACCACTCTGTAGCCTGGAAACCTCTCCTTCCCCCCAAAAGCATGAGCAATCAGCAAGCAAAGGGCCTGTGGGAAGAAGGGTGGAGCCTACCCATTGGCAGAGTGAGCAGTGAGCAGCAGTGAGATTGTAATGGGAAAAGGAAGTGTGTGTAGGAAGTGGGGTGAATCGCAAGGGTATCCTGTGTAGGAAACCAGGATGCCAGGCCCTAGGGTGAGGTGAGCCTAAAACTTATAGGTCCAAGCTACATCTCTGCTAAAAGGGAGGGGCACTGAAAACAGTGGCTCTGATAATCCCTGCCTTGCAGAACACTGTTGGGCTGGCTGGAGGAAGCGGCCCAGTCATAAAAGTGCAGGCTCCCTGCTCTGTGGGAAAGCGTCTTGGTCAACAACCCTTAGCTCATCTCCTTGTCCTAAACAAATAACTCAGCTATCCTAAGAGATTAGGCCAGGTTAAAGGTTTACTCCTGAGCTAAAAGCTAAAAGTTTACCCTGCTTTTAGCTCTAAGAAAGAAAACATTGTGGCCAATAAATTACTGGATGGGCATTGATAACCTTGAGTAAAAGTTTAAGAATCCTTCTGGCACCAACTAACAGACTAAATGGCCTGTTTCTTTGTACCCTAAATCATTGTATGTGACTGTCATACCCCATGCGACTGCTAGTTCCTTGGGATGTATAAAAACCATATGAATTCTAAAATAAATCGTCCTGTTGGGAAGACACAGGTCCCAGAGTTTGACTCTGTCACTGATCAGACCCTCTGTCCCGAAGCCAGCAGGCCCCCCGCTAAGCAAAGCAAACCTGAGTCCCCACAGTCCTGCAAGTATGGAAGCTAAATGGGGCATTTACAGACCTGGGGCAAAGCAAACTAGAGACTGTGGGTGGAGCACAAGAGTGAATCAGAATGGCCACAGAGCGGTTTCTTTGTAAGTCATCCCCTCACTCCCTACCATAAAGGACCATGCAGATCCCAAACTAAAAATGTCTTATGTTAGTCTGTGAACCTTGGGGCCTCGGGAGGGTGCACACGGAGCCTCCCAAGAAGGGAAAAGGGAAGAAAATTTTGTGTGACACACTTCCTGTATGCAGTCTTCTCAGCAGATGCCTCACAGCTCTGGCATCACAAATGCCTTCTTGGGGTCTCCATTGCCAACCAGGCTTCACCTTCACAGCTTCACAAAATGTCCTGTCAGGGCCTTCTCTATGTAGGGAAATCCCTGCTATAAGCTGCCTGACATCTGTGGCTCTCTGAAACCAAGGATGAAGAACTGATGACCTCTTCACTCTTGCATCTTTCATGCCTTTAAAGCCAGCATCAGATAAACAACACTGCCAAGTTTGACTGCAAGTTTGAGATGGACCCCAAACTGCTTTATCTTTTCTGGAAGTTTTTTCCTCAGTGGTCCAGCAGCATTTTCCTGTCACAAGTTGGAGGCTTAGTTGGGTGTGGTCTTGCCTTAGAAATATCATCTCCATTGTTTAAGTGCAAATCTCTAGGCACCTCTTTAATCATTTTAATCGCCTATCAAAGGGATCTTCTCCAGCACTTGCCTAGGCTCCAACATTTACCTTCCTAGTGCTGTTTTTGAGTCCAACCTGTACAGTCTGTATTTCTTTCTGCCACATTTGTTCTTTTTCACTATACAGCTGCATAATATTCATCATTAATAGCCATGCCACCATTTCTATGTTAGGCTGTCTTGAAATTTCTTCTGCCAGACAAATTAGTCCACTGATTTTCAACTTAGCCTCAGGTAAGCTTTTCCACTGTGGGCGGACTCAAGCCAGACTCTGCCACAATATTCCAATTGCTGCTTAAGTCCTTATTTCCATCTGGAACTACATTGTTCTCAACACTATTTTCTCCTAGAAAACCAGCTTACTAAAATGGCTGATTAAGCTCTGCTCAGAGCAATCAACCCCTTTTTAGCCCAAACTTCCACAGTCTTTAACATTCTTCAAAAACCCCACGTGATCAGGTTTTTCACAGCCAACAGCCGACTCTCTGGTTCCAATTATTGCGTTAGTTATTTTTCTGTTGCTGAGATAAAACACTGACCAAAGCAACTTATGAAAGGGACAATTTATTTGACCTTATGGTTCCAGGGGAATTGCAGTCCATTTCGGTGGGGAAGCACGGTGGCAATGGTAGCTGGAGGATGAGCAGAAGGTAAGCTGTACATCTTCAATTGGTCAAAGTGTATAGGGCAAGAGGCAGCAGAGGGTTTATCCCTAAATGGGACACCTCTTTCAAACCTCTGCCTCCCAAGGCTCAAAGATCATTGGGAAAGAGGTGGCAGAAAGATTGTAAGAGCTGGGCAGGGGCAAGGGGAGGCAGGGAATAACCACAAGAAAACAGCATCTTCCAAATAGCTACTCAGTTACACATATGGACTCTCAGCAATGGTGACAGCATGCACACGTCCTATGAAAGCTTAAACCGAAAGAAAATCCCAGCATACACATGAGGAAGTAGGTACGAAATCTCAAAGCAACCTAAGGAACTTTCAGCATGTGATACCTGCTGGGAGGGGGAAAGACAGTATCTCACATGGATTCTTGGTGGGCCCAATGGATGAACCCACACCGTAGGACATTTGGGGACACAAATCAGACTCAAGAATCATATATTCAATCACTTAACTTGGTGTCCACTAAAATAAGTTCTCAGAGTTCCATTTACTTCATGAAAATGTGTCATTATACTGAACTACTTGATGTAAGATAAAATGAAATGCCGTCTGTTCATGGGATACTCTGGTAGTGCAGTCACCTCACTCATCAGACTTAGTTGCAGAGCAAAACATATGCCCATTGCTGCAGCAAAATAAGAAAAGGATGTATTCCAGCATCAACTTTTATTCTCAACAACAGCAATGAAAAATCTGTGTAAGGTCATATCCTTGAATTTTTGTTTTCTGAATTGTTAATGTGAGTCATCTATTCTACAGAGACAAAATTACTTGATAACAATTGTGTAAGATCTTCAATAGGATAATTTATGAATGGTAGTTACTGTAAGAAATGTTTTTATTCTCTTGTCCTCCAAGAACTCTGTTAAAACATTCCATTATATTACTTTCTGAATGGGTATTGGATTTTCCTAAGTGTTGCACTTCCTTAAGTAATAACAATAAATGAGCAACGAAATTGTTTTAATGTATTTCTAAATATAACATGAAGTTTCTGCTAGGCATACATCTTTTTTGCTCTGGATTATAACCACTGTACATCGAATGTTTGATAAGTATAAGGTAATGTGACTCTAAAATCACAAAAAGACAATAGGACATTCAAGCATCTTGCATTTTCTATACTGGTATATATAAAATCATTACAAGAATACTCATAAATACCAAAATCATATTGATAGCACATGTCTAATTCTGTCTCTGTAGTGAAGTTAGAGTTTCAATCTTCATTTGGTTGCCTGAGTTCTAAATTTGGAATATGTTATATCACAAGGGCTCAAAGAGAAAAAATAAAACCACTTTCATTTACTGTTCTGGTAGAGCTAGCACTAAGTGAATCTGCTTCATGGCAAGTTAGTAAATATCTCCTGTCCTCTAGAAAATGCAACCAATATACCAGCCAGTCCTTCCCTAGATCCATGATGCAGTGCACATCAAACTTTAGGAGTTACTTCTTAAGAAATCAGGGATCTAATGGAATAAACGGAAAATATAACCATTAAAGAGTTGAGTTTTGTGAGTACAGTGCTTGCTTCATAGCATGAAGACCTGAATTTGATTCACCAGAATCCATGCAGAGAAGCTGGAGCCAAGCAAGCCTGCACTGCAGCTCTGTGGAGGTGGTAAGAGGAAGGTGATTGCTCTGCTGCTGCCAGTGGAATCACACAGTGACTCCAGCCCAGCAACAGGCCCTGTTTCAAAAGAGTAAGGTAGACAGCAAATGAAGGCAGTAATTGTCGAGTTTTAGCCATTAAGCATGTGTACACAAATGAATATATACCCACACACATATTTACACACACCAACACATACACAAAAAAATCTATTGAATTTAGAGAAAATAACTGTCTTAAAATGATAAGAATTATAAAGAAAATCAAACCTTGATGAGAGACTCTGGGGAGTTTGTGATGATCAGGGGAGAAAGCTTCTCTGATGAAGGGAATACGGGCCTTTCTGTTGAGTCTGAGGAAGATGAGGAGAAAAATGTGAGGAGAGGGAGGAAGAACACTGCTAGAATTAGGAAAAAATGAACAAAGGATGCCAGGGATAGACCATTTGCAGAAGGAAAGGAAGGTGAGGAAATGAATGAAAATCAAGGAATAAAAATGGAAAAGTCCAGAAGGGATCTGCAACAGCAAACGTCCTGGAAACAATTGTCAACAGCTTTCCGTGATAAAGTTAAGGAATCTTGAGATTAGAAATCTAGATAGCATGGATGTCTGATCAGATGCATCTTTATTTATTTATCTGTATCTTCACACACCTTTATTTTCAGCATTTGGAAGGCAGAGGAAGGTGGATCTATGTTATTTCAAGGCCACCCTGTTGTACGTGGCAGGTTCCAGGCCAGCAAAGACTACCTAGTGACATTTTATCTCGAGAAACTAAAAACAAGATAAAGTTTCTGAGACATGTGTCTATTCATGTGTCATGCACACACACATGCATAAACATGCACACACATATATTAATCTACAAAATTTAATGACTTGGAGAATTTAAGTTAAGTTTTACTATTAGTTATTCCAAAATCAGGCCCTTTAAGTTCATATGGCACACAAGAATGGGAGAGAAAACACTCTTAAAAGAGAGTATATCGGCCATGGCCAGAAGCTTGTAAAAAAAATACGAAAAGAAATAGAAATCAGTGGGTTGCTTTCCTAACCATCAGGTTGCATAACTGAGGTTGATAAACTATACACACAGTAAAACTTACTGTAGTGGCCTTAAAGATTTAGCTCTTGTCTAAGGGTATATTTTTTCCATAGTGTAAAAGCCTCCAAAATTAATGTGTACATGAATAGCAAAGTAATTGTGGTGTTTTGAATGAGAATGTCCCTCATAGGTTCAAGTATTTGAACATTTTGTGTGCAGTTGGTTGTGCTGTTTTGGGAGGTCTTAGAAGATGTGGCCATGATGGAGGAGGCACATGACTTGAGGTGGCTTTAGAGAGTCCTTCCGCCTTTCTAGATCTTGAGTCACTCTCTTGCTTTTGAAGATGTGAGAGCTTAGCTTCTGCTCCTCCTCCAGCCACCTCTGCCACCATGCCTCCCTGCCATGAGCTATTTTTGCCCCTTTAGAACTGTAAGCTAAATAACCTTTTCCTTGTATAAGTTCCCTTGGTCATGATGTTTCTATCACAGCAATAGAAAAGTAACTAATACAGTAATATTTCTGTAACATCAAGATATGTTTAGAGGGGCTGAACATATGGCTCAGTGGTTAAGAGCACATGGTGCTCTTCCAAAAGACCTGACTTCAGGCCCCAGAACCCACATCAGGTGGCTCAGAACTTCTAGGAACTCCAGTTCCAGGGGAATTGAAGCTTCTGGCCTCTGGACCCTGCACTCATGTGTACAGGCATAGACAATTTTTTTTTAATTAAAAACTAGATTCACCAGAAGGGCAAGTAGTGGGGAATGGCTGGGGGTGCTGACAACACAGCAGACAGTAGCAGGGATATCAGAGTAAAAGGCTCTAGTGGGGGCAGGGAGGCTATGGGAGGATGCTATCTGGGAAGCGGGTGTATAGTCAAATGAGATGGTTTGGGATGTTCTGTGTGGTATACGCACAAAAAAAATCAACAAATTTTTAAAAAATGTATTAAATTTGAGAAGGAAGCATGAAATTTATGTCATGCTATTTAGTAGAGGTGATAAACAATACCATTGAAATCTGCCCGATGACTTTACAGACATACACAGGTGCCAAGGATCCAAGTGCAACCAATTATGACTAGTTAAAAAATTTTTTTAAATTATATAAAAGATTTTTACATATGATTTAAGGCCACATGCATATCACCTATATTAATGTTCTTTCCCTATAAATACAGTTTTGTAATGTCTACAATTGTTTCCATATTTTAACCTTAAAGTGTAAAATGCAAGCAAACCGAAGTTAAATTATTCATCCCTTGAATTTGCACTTCCACAAAACTTTATAATAGTAATTCTAGAAGAAATTTCTAGATGTTGAATTTTCATTTTATATATTCTGGAGTAAATAGGAATGTGTCATTTTAGCCCTTTTTTCCCAACATAAAAGCACACACAATTTATCTTTGCCTCATAAGGAAATATCAACCAAAATTTTTATGAAAATAATATCATGATTAGGGGATATTAAAATGTTTCAGATCATCAGCTTTCCATTGTCTCACTTTAAAATCTGTAATCCATACAGACAGGTAATTAAGGCCTTTATAGTACCATGTAATCTAACTTGATGACGCACAAAGATCTGCATCTGGGCTTCAGACAGTGAATGACCTTTAAAAATGATCCTCAAATTGTGTTTCAATTAGCAGTACACATCCTGAGCACACCCTGATGCTGTTGAACACTTAAGGATGCAACAGTTAAGAGACAGTACATGTCACTTTAAGTAAAAGAAAGTGTGATATTCAAACTGATAAAACTTGTGCTTCATGTGTTGCAGTTTGTTGATAGCTAATTCAACATATTTACAGCCATCTGTAGCATCAGAAAGTCAAGGTGGAACTCTACTAAAAGATCAAAGCACATTTATCCACCTATTTCTATAGAATTTCAAACTTTACACATTAATCTCCATAGTGTCAGGTGATTACAGTTATCATTGAAATATCAGTAAAGGGGGCTGGAGAGATGGCTCAGCTATTAAGAGAACTTTTTGCTCTTGCAGAAAACCCATGTTTGTTTCCCCACATCCACCCGGTGTTTAACAAACATCTGTACTTCTAATTACAGGGGATCTGATGCCCTTTTCTGCCTTGCACAGGCATTGAGTGACATGGGTGCACATACATACTGTGCTCCAGGTGAACAAACATCTGTACTTCTAATTACAGGGGATCTGATGCCCTTTTCTGCCTTTGCACAGGCATTGAGTGACATGGGTGCACATACATACTGTGCTCCAGGTTCCTGGCTCCTCTGAGGGGCAGGGCCTGCTGCAGAGAATTGCGGAGAGTTAGCCACTGTGGGACGGGCTTCTGGGCACCATGTTGGTATGAAAGCCAAGAGCTGCCATGTGCAGAAGGCATGGAGAGAAAGACAGCCTGGCATCTCACCCTCATGGATACAAGAGGGGGCATTTACAGACCTGAGGCAAGACTTCAGGCCCAAGATGCATGGGTGAAAGTTAGTGGAGACTATGGGTGGGCAGAAGTAATCTGGAACAGCTGGCAGAGCTGTGCAGAGCTGGGTGCTGGGTGTTCTTTTCTTTGTAAGTTCCTCCATTTACCTCCTCCCTACCTAAGATATAAATGAAAAATTCACATAAAGATATATTATATGGTATGTGTGATAGTGAAAGAGACCCTGAGAAAACTTGGGAAACACATACATGCAGGCAAAACAATAAAACATATAAAAAAATGAATAAATAACAAATAAATTAAATAAGAAATCAGAACTGTACCTTTTTAATACATTGTCATATTAATTTTGGATGGGAGTATTTAAGATGAGGCTATTTGTTTCCAAGTTATATTTTTTTCTTAATCTGGATGATATGAATATATTTCAGAAGGTGTATTATTTTACTTCTCTGTTGCTATGATAAACGACCATGACCAAAGCAACTTATAGAAGGAAGAGCGAGTTCAACATGGTGGGAGACACATGGCAAGAGACAACTGGAGCAGAATACTGAGCACTCACATCTCCAGCGGGTAGAGGAAGCAGGGAAAGACAAACTGGAGGTGGGCAAAGATATATTCTGAAAGCCTGCCCCCAGGGACATGCTTCCGCCAGCAAGGCTGCACACTCTGAACCTCCACAAACAGCAGCACCACCTGGAGTCAAGTATTCAAATAATTGCAGTCTATGGGCCATCCCTCATTCAAACTACCACAGAGGCAATTACAGTTTAAAAAGCTATGCCTCACAACCTTGTACTAGGCATCATAGTAATGTGAAAGATGAGGTTATTTTCCCGAAAGTACACCAAATGTATATTCAGTGGTGGAGTGCTTGGATACCATGCACATTGCCCAGGATCAGTCCTCAGTGCAGAATTGACATAGTGTCAAATCCGTGGATTGCTTTGAGTCAGTGAAGTTCCATAGATTCTCAGTTGTATTCCTGAATAACTTTGAACTCAATAAGCCAGAAAGCAACCATATACTCATTCTACCTCCAAGGAAATCCTAGGACTATTGTGTCATAAAAATATGAAAATACAAAGTAAATCTTGTCATATATTTGGCTAAAGTTGAAACATGAAGTCTTAGAATTCACTGTGACTTGGCTCATATGGCAGCACTGTTCACCTTTGTGAAGCCCTCACATCGCTGGCTTCTGTTTTGATGCTTTGTTTTGATGTTGCCTTTTATCTTCTGCTCCATTCTGGTTCATGATAGCTTCCTTCTGTTAGCCATGGATAAGAGGAACGGGAAATAATATCTCACTGCCAGTTACTTAACCACTGTATAAACCATTTGGACATTCCTGATGTCAAAAAAAGTGTTATTAGAGTCAAATTAAATTATTGAAAAGAATAAGCCAGCAAAAGTATTCTTTAAAATAAAATCATTGTATGGGGAGATGGCTCAGTAGTGAAGTGATACAGGACAAAGACCTAAGTTAAGATTTTTAGCACCTATTTAAAAACCAGGGGTGGCTGTTCTCCTGTAAACCCAGCACAGTGGGTGCAGAGCCAGGGGAATCCCTAAGCTCACTGACCAGCTAGACTGGCTGAGCTGAGTTTCAATTTAGTGAAAGAATCTGTTTCTAAATGAAATAAATAAATGGGGAGGCTGAGGTAAGCAGCCCATAATTAACCTCAGGCCTGCACACTCTTGCATATACGCTCACTGGCACAGGTGCAGACAACCATACTAATTAACTTTGGGCAAATGAATTAATAGTATATCTTCCTGAACGTTCCCACGAAGAAATGGAGACGATAATGCACAAAGCCAGGAATTATGTTAGTTTAGAAGTACCTGACTCTAAAGACTCCACCAGAAAATTCCTAGAACTCATGAACACATTCAAAATAGAAATAGAATACAAAATTAACACACAAAAAACTTAGAAGTATCCCTCTATACAAATGATAAACACCAAGAAAATATCTGCGAAACAACCCCTTTCATAACTAACTTGGAATATACCTCACCAAGGTACTGAAAGATTTACATAGTTATTTTTTAAGAGAATAAAGAATTGGAAGAAGATAGAACATAGAAAGACCTCCCATGCTCAAGGACAGGTAGGGTCAATATCATGAAAATGACCATCGTACCAAGAGCAATCTAAGAATTCAGTTCAGTCCCCATTCAAATTCCAATGCAATTCTTCAGACTTTTTTTTTAAATCTTAAACTTCATATGAAAACACAAAACACACAAGACAGCCAAAATAATTCTGAACAACAAAAGTAATACTGAAGGTAACATGATCCCTGATTTCAAACTACACCATAGAGGTATAATAATAAAAACAGCCCTGTATTTGCATAAAACCAAACGCATAGATCAATGGAGTAGAACTGAGGACCCAGATTTAAGTACATACACTTATGGACACCTGAATTTTGACAGAAAGGTCAAAAATACACATTGAAGAAGAGACAGCATACTCAACAAATAGTACGGCTCAAAAGACACTGCTGCATATTTAAAAAAATGAATGCAGATTCACATCTCTTACTCTGTAGAAAACTCAACTCCATATGGATCAAGGACCTCAACATAAGACTTGATACCTTGAAAATGATAGAGGAGAAAGTAGTGAAAACATTAGAACTTATAGGTACAGGAAAGGTCTTTCTGATCAGGACCCCAATAGTGCATGTGTTAGACTAACAACATGGGAACTCACGAAACTTAAAAGCTTTCATACAGCAAAATAATCATCATTTGAGTGAAGAGGTAATCTAGAGAATTGGAAAAGAATCCCTACTAGATATACATCTGACAGAGGGTTGGTTTATAGAATGTACACACACACACAAAAAGAATTCCAAGTGCTGTATAAGGAAACGTCCCTGGTGAGAGTTGAAAGATGCACTAATCTATGGGTATAACAATTAGTCATTAGGAGATGCTTTATACTATATCTATTTAGCAGAATAATAGGATTAGTTTACATCCTATGGTCTGTAAACTCTCTAGCCACAAGTTCCCAGGCCTGATATCAGTGTCAATCATGGGCTCCATCTTATGAAGCAGACCTTAAATTTAATTAAAAAGTGGTTTATTATCTCATACTATTCATGCCAATATTGCATAATTGGGCATATTTTTCCAAGCCTGTTGTTGTTATAACTCACAGGCTTCACACCTGGGTTAAGTTTGATGATTACCACAGAGACCCACAACTGTCCAACATGCAGAAGAGGAGACTCCATATTGCTTAGCCCTGAATGGAACACTCACATCAACCTTTTCTTTCCCAAGCCTCAGGAATCATTGGGAAGAGGAGGAGGGATGATGGTAAGTACCGAAATTGTGGATGACCACAAGTCACCCCACTATTCCAGATTTTATGGCAGTTAGTTATTCATATGAGCTCATAGCTATGGTGAAGGCATGCAGAGTCCCATGTACACTGAAGCCAGAAAAAAATCAGCATAAACATTAAAAATGTGGATAAGAAATCTCAAGCTGACCTAAAGATATTGGCAACTGATGGCTGCTTGGAGAGTCAGTCTGTTTTAAGGATGAGACTCTGTAGGTTACCTAGGCTCCAGTGGATGGATCCACACTGAAGGGCACTTGGGGACACAAATTTGACTCTATAGGTACCATATATGTGGAACTGTGTGGGAGTTATACGGTGAGATAGAGAAGACAATATAATTTCAATAAAAATATATTGTATGAATTTTTTTTAAAACTCTGTAAAAATGTGAATGGCGAAAAATGAAGTCCCATTTCACAGCATGAAGCCAATATCTGGCACTGTGATCAGGGTTAGGAACCTGTTGCTATATAGGTCACAGACTGAACTGGAGAACCTACTACATTATTCTGCAAAATGGATGCAGTACTAAACTGACGCTTAATGATCTATTGTTATACCTTTAGATTACCCCATGTCTCAACTTCTTGAAGTAGATGGTGATTAACACAGAAACCCATATCTGGTCAATAATCATAAACAGGTGACTGTGGAGTGCTCAGTCCTAAATGGGACACCTATATCATACCCTATCCTCCAAAACCTCAGGGATCCCTGTGAAAATATTTTAAGAGCCAGTAGTCATCAAAGAATACAAAGATGTCATATTTTCCATATAGAACACTGCATCTCATACATGAACCTACAATACTGGTGGTGTGGGCAAGACCTGATCAAGCACAAAACCAACAAGATCCCAGAAAGAATGGGGAGATCGCAAAGAAAGGCAACGCTAGCTCAGGAGTAACTGGCAGTTGATAGCTGGTGGGAGAGGGAGACTCAAATTTCAGCAGATAGAGCCATTCCCAAGAGCATTTGAGGAACACAAACTAGACTTGATAGGCCTTAAAAACAACAACAACAAAAAGCAGTGAAGGACATTAAGTTAGGAAATGTGGTAGTGAAGTATGGGTGGAGATGTGGGAGGGAATCCAAATATGGTCAAAATGCACTATATGAATTTATCAAATAATAAAAATAATTTTTAAAAAGATATTAGCTAGGTGTGGTATTGCACACATTTAATCCCAACATATAGGGAGGAGGGAAAGGGAGAGCTCTCTGAAATAAAGGCCAGGCTGGTCTACTACATAGGGAGTGCCAGATCAGCTGGGGCTACAAAGCAGTGCTGTGCCTGGAAAATATGAAAAAAACATATACAAATGCAATGCTGTGTCTGGGAAAAATAAATGAAAGAGGGGCTGGAGAGAAGGCTCAGCAGTTAAGAGCACTGGCTGCTCTTGCTGACCATCTGTGACTCTAGTTCCAGTGGAATCCAATGTCCTCTTCTTACCTCCCTGGGCACTGCACCACACAGGTACACTTACATATATGCAGACATTACACTCATACACATAAAATAAAAATAAAATATTAAACTTAAAAAGAAAGTAAAAGGGAATAACCAACCAAACAGAAAGGATTTTAAAAACTGATAATTACTAAGGATGCTGAGCACTTTTTAAGGTGCTTCTTAGCCATTTTTATTTCTTTGCTTGAAAACTCACTGTTTACATCCATCACCCATCTTTTTATTGGGTAATCTATATTCTTATTTCTTTCTTCTTGGAGTTCTTTGTATATTCTGGATATTAATCCTCTGTCTGATGTGTATCTGGTGAAGATTTTCTCCCGCTCAGTGGGTTTCTTCCCCGTTTCCGTAGTTGTTTCTTTTGCTGATCAAAACCACTTTAAGATTTCATCTTACCCCAGTCAAATTGGCCAGATCAAGAGAATGGAAGACTCCAAACTAGAGAGGATGTGGAGAAAGAGGAATGCTCATTCACTGCTGGTGGGAATGCAAACTTGTGCAACCACTATGGAAAGCAGTGTGGAGAACCCTCAAAAAACTACAAATGAACCTGCTATATGATCCAGTGATACCACTCCTTGGCATAGACCCAAAGGACTCATCGTACTGTAGAGATACCTGTACATCCATGTTTGTTGCTGCTCTCTTTATGGTAGCTAAGAGATGGAAATAACCTAAATATCCCTCAAGCAATGAATGAAAATGTGCTACATCTTCTCAATGGGGTTCTACTCAGCAGTAAGAAAAGATGAAATTATGAAATTTGCAGGTAAATGGATGGAGCTACAGAGTGTTACACTAAATGAAATAACACAAACGCAGAAAAGCTAGCAATGTATGCTTTCCCTTGTTTGCGGATTGTAGCACCAATCCCTTATATGTGAGTCTATAAATTCTGAAGTAACACCAGGAGTCAGGTAAAGGCAAAGGATATGTGGAGGTAAAGGACAAGAAACAACCTGAAAGGATGATAGTGGGGAACATATGTTACCTGAGGGAGGAGGAAAAAGTGGGAGCAATCAGCAGGGAGGAGAGGACGGAGGGATGTGCAAGGGACCATGGTATGGGGGAGCGAGGGAAGTCAGGAACAGAAAGATGGAGAAAATTGGAATGTATTGGGGAGAGAGTGGGAATAATGGGGGCACTGTGACTAGGAAGCGGGGAGGAGGGAGGCCAGATGGGAGGAAAAAGAGAAGAGATCAATGAATCTCAGGGGACTAGGAAACAGAAAATCAATGCCCAAGAAACCCTATGAACAATGCAAATAGTGTCTGAACATTAATGTGAGTTAGAAGAAACCTCCCTTAGAATGAATAACATGCCATACACAACTCATCAAAGAAACTTCTTTTTGCAACAGATGGAGGCTACTGCAGAGTTGCACATCTGGTCAGGCACAGAGAACATACACGTGGGAGATGCCCAGTACTAGGTGACACATCTGCAGTCGAATTCCTATGACCAAGGCTCATGGAACATAGCAGAATAAGGGGTAGAGAGAGAGCTAATGCACCACTCAGCTCTCAGCAGTGAGGCTTCATCAGAGTGTATTACACACGGAAGGCCTCAACTGACCAAGTTTTGGAGAATAAGAGACTGTAGAGCATAGGATGGGACTCCTATATGGAACCTCACCCACACACAGCTCAGGGACCATTGTGGAAGAGGAGGCAGAAAGATCGTAAGAGCCACAGTTGGTTCATGAACGTATGAGGTGGGTGCCTCAGGGCCAATGGAGGCTTGTTCATGTGTGTCCGTGGCAGTGGTGGCATCCAACACAGAACCCATGTCAGCTCAATTAAACAAGAGACCAGTGGGTAGCAGTGATAAATAGGTGGCAGGTCAGCACTAGATTGACAACTATTTGAGACTGGTTGCTGCTGGGTGAGGCAGAGTATGACTTACATACAACCACTGGATGGGCTGAGCAGACTCCAGGGGACCCATTTACACTGAAGGACATTTGGGTACAAACACCTGAATGAATAGGACTCAGCATGTATGGCAGCGTGCATAGGGTTTGGTGGGGGCGGAGGAGGCATGGATCGGGGGGTCTGGATGTGAGTGGGAAATACTGTATGAAATTTTAAAAACAATAAAAATTTTTTAAAAATAATAAAATAACTGATTATTTAAAATTAGTTTTTAATTTGTTATGTGCCTATACTAATTCAACTCAAAATTCTTTTTTACTCTTTATGAAATTAATAGCTGAGAATGTTAAAGCATAAGTAAAAAGCATTTATTCTACCTGACGTATTTTTCTTCAGCCTTTATTTGTGTATGTGGAAGGGAGCATACCATGGCATGTATGTAGATATCAAAGCACAACTTGCAGTATGGGATCATCTCCACCATGTGGATCCCGGAACTCAAACTCAGGTTGTGAGTCTTGGTGACAAATGCCTATATGCCCTGAGCTATTTCACCAACCCAAAGTTTTCTTTAAATTGATTATCTAAGCTTTAAAATACTTCCATAGTTTAGATCTAGATGTCTCACACAGGCCAGTGTGTTAAAGGCTTAGTCTTAAGCTTTGCATGATTGGGAAGAGGTAGGATATCTAAGAAATCAGGCCAAGCAGGTCTTCTGGCTAATGGGGGGAGGGACAAATCCTCAAATGGGATATTCCATCCCCAATGGGATATTTGGGGACTTTATACAGTTTCTTATACAGCTTCCCTTTATGAATTTCTGACCAGGTGGTCAGTAGTTTTGCTTACCTCTGTAACTTACCCCAGGATGTGCCATTAGAATCTTAATACAAAGAGACACTTTTGAAATCAGGGAGCCAACGTAAACAAAGTTGGATTATCTTAAATATTGACGATAGTTTTGGAAAGCTTACTAGTAACATAGCCACACCAGAGGCCCAAGTGTTGCTGAAGAAAATGTAATCTCAACACAGATAGATGTTTTCAAATTGTCCTATTTAGATATCTAATGCCATGATAAAACCCTCTGACCAAAACAAACTGGGGAAAGACTTGATTTCAGTAACATTCCTGTACTGCAGTTCATCACCTAGGAAGGCCAGAGCAGGAGCTCAGGACAGGAAACTGTGTTCAAGAACTAAAGCACAGACCAGGGTAGAATGGGTCTTACTAGCTTGCTTCTCTCCCTATGCTCAGCCTGCTTTCTTACACTATCCAGGATCACTTGCCCAAAGGTGAAAGCACCCACAGTGTGCTGGACCCTCCTACCTCATTCAACATCAAGAATCTTCCTCACAGGCATGCTTGCAGCACATTTTGACAGCGCGACACAGATTATCTGCTTATCATTATAACTAAACAACTGTTCACAAATGCATCCCTTTATCTTACTCTATTTAACCCCAATAGATCCCTAGTGTATCCCAAGTATACACTAATTTTTATGTCTATAAACTTTCAGTTTTATTAAGAATGATCATAACTCTTTTTAAAATATATTTTATTTATTATTTTTCTTTTATGTTTATGAATGTATTGCCTGCCTGTGTAAGTGCAACAGTGTCACTCAATGCCTGTAGTTGTCAGAAGAGGGCACCAGATTCCCTTGGAACTGGAGTTACAGGTTATTATTAGCCACCGCGTGGGTTCTGGGAATCAAGCTGAAGTCCTCTTCTTAGCTGCTAAGCCATCTCACTAGCCCCACCCATCAAAAACGTTCTATAATTAATAGGAAACAACAAATCTATGTATTTTCCTACAATCTATTTTCTTAGACCTACTAAAATACTTCTTCGAAAGAATCGGATCTTATCGTCAGATAATCAGTACTATTCTATGTATTTCTAACTTCCTAATCAGGTGCTTAGTGATTCATGATCTGACTCCTGTCTAAATTTAGAGTTACCTTGGACTGCAGTTTAGTGCAAGTTCTATACTATGATTCACTGTACAACTAAACTTTATTGATTGATTCTTTCTGCAAACTCTGTGCTAGATAGCTTTAGTGTCAACTTGACAAACCTGGGTTTAGGGAGCCTCAATTGGGGAATTGCTTCCATTGAACTGGCCTCTGGCCATGTCTGTGTGGCATCTTTTTGATTGTTGAGTGATGTGGGAGGGTCCAGTCCACTGTGGGTGGTGCCACCCCTGGGCAGATGGGCCTGTGTTGTATAAGAAAGCAGGCCTAGCAGGGATCAGGGTAGCAAGTCAGTAAGCAGTGATCCTCCATGGCCTGTGTTTCAGCTCCTGTCTCCAGGTTCTTGCCGTGAGTTCCTACCTTGGGCTCCCTGATGAATTGTGACCCAGGAGATGTAAGCTGAATAAACCCTTTCTCCCCCAAGTTGGTAATGGTCAGAGTGTTTTGTCACACCAATGAAGAAACAAACTAGGACACTCTTCAAAGTACTTTCATGTACTGGTATCCTTAACAATCTCAACAACTCTATGGTATATAAAACATTCTGTTACTATTAGGATTCCAGTTTTACAGATGAAGTAACTAACACCAGAAAATTTAAAAATAGCTGAAGAATAAGTTAGAAACTGCTGGAGATCAGATTTACAATGGAGACTGTGGCTCTAGAAATATAACATTCTTAGAAGACTTAGGGTCGGTAGAAATACTGTTGCATAATTTTTTTTCTACCTGGGGCAATGATGCTGACTCTCCCTGAGACATTCTCTATTACTAAATGTAAAGAGAAACACTGTCTTATTGGTTTTATTTCCATCTCAGTAGCCATACTTGCAAGTTACCTCTCTGACACTCTAATTTCTTTTTAAAATTGTGATGCTAAAATTTCAAAGTTTCACTCATCATCTAATGTCTTCAACAAAAAATATATTATTTTAATGCTGACATTTTTTCTGCATTCTTAATCATCGGTGAATATCACTGATGGTGTTTTTTTCATGATGACAGTAAATAAATCAGGCAGGTATATGCAATCATACTAAAATACCTGTCCTCATTTAATATTGGAACCATGTATGGTGAATTCTACACATTTTCTAAGACAGATCTATAATTACAAGATGAATTTAGTGGTCTCTGTGAACCATTCATCTTCCATAATTAGTAAACAGCTGACAATTATGGTGTGATGTGTGTAGAGTCATTTATTACAGTATAATGAAAGACGATTCCAAACATTTTCTCCCATTTCTTCTTCATTTTTCTCAAAAACTTACTGAAAATTAGAATTGTTGAGAATAAAAATAGAAATGAAAAATGTTGGTACATTCATAAGTGCCCTCACTTCCACAGATGGAGGAAGCAAGTTTCTAAGTATATTCAATGTAAGAAATAAACATTCTCCTCAGAGAATACAAGGTTGTTTGATGATTTTGTGGGATGTTCAGGTAAGTAAAGTAAATTTATTTTTGTGATACTGGAATTCAGGACAATAATTTTTTGGTGGGTATAGTCTGGAAACATCAGTAATTAGATAAGTTTAAAAGCACGTGACTAGATAAGGTTGCTTATGGTCTGAGAATAAATAAGAGAATTCGAAGGACAATCGCCAAGGATGTAAAGGTAAAATAATGGAAAAGAAAGTAAAAAGAATAATCAAGTACGCTGGAGGAAATGGAAGGAATGTGTCTAGTCCCAGTTAAGAAAAGCTCTGAATAAAGGGTAACTCTTCGGATATTTGAAATGAAGCTGCCTTGTCAAGTAAAGCACTGGCCATTGAAAAAGCTGTAGTCACAAGAGGACAAAGTGGAAGACATGGATGATTTATTTTAAATCTAGGATGAACTGAACTTGAAAAAATGCATATGCATTAAAGCTGTCCAAGGAAAAGTTTGGAAAACTGTAAAACCAGAAATCACAAACTATAATTGAGACCAAAGGTCTCGCACATGGAAGACTGTTCATTAGACTGTTCAAAAATAAAGGAGCTCCTCTAGTTGACATCATCATCTTCTCATCCAAGTAGATCTGAGATATAGCCCCAAATCAGTAACAATAGAAATACACAGTAAATAAAAGACCTTGGAAACCTTCTGTCTGATGCCAAACTGATATTATTCATAACACTGCACAATGGAATAGGATTGGGTAGAAATTGTGTTCACAACTCTTATCATCAAGCATCTTTAGTAAATTTTAAATGAAAATATTCAATAATTTACATGCAAAATTTTCACAATTGTAAATATGTTCAAAGTAGACAAATATTTGTGAAGCAGTGGATTTAATTTTTCTTGTAGTAACTATTTTATTATTTTTATTCTCTGTATATGGATGTATTGCTCTGTGTGTGACTGCACCCATGTCATGCAGTACCCACAGATTCAGAGGAGCATGTTGGCTTCCCCTGGTTATTAGCTGCCGTGTGGATTCTGGGAATTGAAATCCGGTTCTATGCAAGAGCAGCTGGTGCTCTTAAACACAAAACCATTTCTCCAGCCCACAAATTTAATGTTTGATTAAAATATATTGCATTGAAACACAGTAAGAAATTACACATCTCTTCATAATTTCTTTCATAGTTGGGAAAATAAGTTTCCAGAATTCAGTTCACTATTAAAATTAACAAAAAGTTATCGTTTTTCAGATCACAAACAGGAGATAGCATCACTACTCAGATAAATAACATCTGCTAAAACAATAGGGCTAATAATTCAACAATTAATTGAACTTATTTGTAATTTCACAGAATGGAGGAGAAAATAATAGTTTGAATCAAATCTATTGTTCAAAATTTTGTAGGTAATATTATATATAGAAAAAAATCATTATAGATGTAATTTTTTATATCAAGAGATTGCAAAGTTTCACTCTTATTATAAAATATGCCAAGAATATAACATACTAGATCAATATATATCTCTCTATATATATAGTTTTATCAGTTGTAACAAACAATGAGGCAAATGACTCTTGATCGATGTCTTTTGCTTGCTTCTTATTTCTCTCTCCAACTTTTCATGTCTGTAGTTCTTTCTTAGGTTTGTTACTTTACCAAGGAACTAATTTCCTCCTCTCAATTTCTACCATTTCCTTTTTCCTTGAGCAGCTGATCTGTTTTCATACATTCCCTTCTATCAGCCACAATCCAATAATCCTTCAATTACACCAGAACTCTAATCCCACTGGTTTCAACATTCATGTCGTGAAAACCAGTGTCAGATTCCTTCTTTTCTCTGTATTAATCACACAGTTAATTTAATTATTCTCTGCATGCATCAGCTCTCTTGAGCCATCTGCTGGATGACTGTTTCTGTAGTTGCATGTCAAACTTGTTCTGTGTTTGGGCAGAGTGGAACACCCCTGGGAAGAAGCCCAGAAGCATGGCCCTCACTGGAAGGCTGCTACTACACACCTCACATAAACTCCTCATTGGTCCAAGCCCCTGGAGACATGTAAATCTCATATCTTACCACTGCTTTTCTTACATTCAAATTTTCTTGGCTATAATGATGACATATTACTCAGTAATGGTAGAGACCCTTTCCTTTAGTTTAACATAATCTGTTTTACAGTAATAGGTAGCTGGAACATAGTTTCTTTTTAAATGTTGTCCATTGTTGTGGGTGTCCTGGGGCCCTCCAGGTGGGGGTAGAGTCAGCACAGAGTCACGACACAGACTCCAGGAATCAGGTGAGAAGCAGGCAGTGAGAGCAGCTGCAGACTCGACTCGTTTATTGCGGATATGGGGCTCCCTTATATCCCCCCTCCTGGCGTCCCATTGGCCCAGTGATAGGGCGTGTCTGTTCCTTATTGGCTCTCTGTGTCAGTCCATTTTCGCATCAGCCCTCTCTATGCCTTTTGGAAGAACACAGGTTTGCCTCAGCTGGATGTTTTTGGCGCCTTTGCAGCACGCTGGTTGTTCAGGCCGCACTTCCTCCTACAGTCGATCTTGCCTTATTTCCTTTAACTTTCTTTTCTAGGGAGGATTTGAACATTTTGCATCTGTATCACCATCCTTATTTCAAAGTCTGTGTTATTAATCTTATGGCATTCTAAAAGCACTTCTTTAAGGAGAAATAGTTTTATATCAGTATGAAATCCAAAGATTCTAGTTGATGCCCAAACATATGACAAGTTTTCAATTATGATGTATTGCTCAGTACAGCTTTTCTCAAAACAATAATTATGAATTTGGTCAATGAAGTGTTAATGTAGGTATGGTTCCTCTTTTTCTGGCTAACAATGTTCTTTTAAAAAATGTTATGAATAGCTTCCATGTGGTGGGTTTTTTGTTCTTTTAATTCCAATATTACAATATTTCTTTCTAAGCTCACAATGATTCTTTAAATTCAGTATCATATGTAGCATCACAGTATCATTATGATTCTGAACCAAAAATAAAATGAGAGATTGCTGTATATTATCTGTTACTTCTCATGTTTGTCATGAGGAAATGGACACTGTGCAACCCAGGGCATCCTGATGAGAGTTTGGAAATATTGCAAGGATTACAGTAACCTAAAGCTAAAAACAGCCAAGTCTCAGGATCCTTGCAAATAGGATTTGTATCACATAATAATGTAAATAACTACAATTTACTAATGTGATTTTTAGGAAGTATACCATAATGAAAGAAAGAAAATTGATTCTACTAAATATGGCCATTTATGTTATATTCATTTCTGTTTGCCCAGAAGAGTGCTGTATAATGCCTGTCATCCTGGAGTATTTATTGACATTTCCTTTCATTCTCAAAATTGCCCTAGATTAGAAGGTAATTTATATGATCACTTTCTATGTGCAAGCTAGTTTTCTGACCATTTTTATCAATCTTCTTTAGTTAGAGAGCAGCCCAGTGAGAGGCTGTGAGTGCATCTCTTGAAATTGTCCTCCCCTTCGTCCTCTTCCTTACACTTGCCCTTCCCATCCCCTGATCTTTGTACGGAAGATTCCTTCCTTAGATTTTGGTTAACTGGGTGCCGGAGGTAGATTTCCTTGTGAGGCTCTTTCCAGGCAAGGGAAAGGAAGGCACTGCTTGAATGATCAAGACCATTCCAGTTGCTGGGATTTCTGCCCATTTTCTGTATCTATGTACTTGATCTGTATCTATGTATTTGATCTTCCCACTTTGAAGCCTCTGTGACAGAGATTTGAAAAGGTGTATTTCCGCTATCTTCTTTAGAGCAGGATTTCAATAAACCTGTTTCTTTCCACCAATTTCTGTCTTTGGTATGTTGTTAAATACCATATTCTGGTGAAAATGATCCAGAACTGGAAGAGAATCCACATAGGCAGTGTTTCAGAAAAATAAATTTCTTACTTTACATTTCAGGGCTTACTCTCGCAAGATTGGAGGAGAGATTTTGTTTCAACTTTAAAGGAAAGCTACGTGTTATCTATGGTATAATGTGGAATATTACTTCATTTTAGGTACATGGTCAATTTTGCTGGTCCTGTTGCAGATTTATGGGTAAAGGATATGTGGAATGATGCTAATGATCCAAATAGATAAACTGTTCTGCAAAGTCTCCTCGGCACAGTCATTGTTTTTATAGTTCCTGTCTGTGCTGGATAGCTTAGTTTTCAACTTGATACATCTGGGTTGAGGGAGCTTCAATTGGTGAATTGCCTGTGGCCATATCTTGATTTTTGAGTGATGTGGGAGGGTCCAGCCCACTGTGGGTGGTGCCACCTGTGGGCAGATGATCCTATGTTGTATAAGAAAGGAGGTTGAGCACAGGGGACCATGCCAGTAAGCAGCACAGCGTTCCTCAATGGTCTGTGCTCCAGCTTCTGCCTCCAGGTTCCTACCTTGAATTCTTACCTTGGGCTCACTGTTGAACTGTGCACCAGGAGATGTAAGCCAGACAAACCTTATCCTCCTCAAGCTGGTATTAGTCAGAGTATTGTGTCACAACAAAGGAGAAACAAACTCCAAACTGCAATAGGAAGCCAGCAAACCACATTTCTGAACTTGTCATCAGTTTGGGCCAACGTTTGGGTCAGAGAAAGATGAGACAGATGAAGAAAGAAGATGTATTTATCCACCCCTCTTCCCCTTCTTCCTCCTCTTCCTCTTCCTCTTTCAAATTCTACTGTTCTTATACAAAAAAGTAGTGGCAATCAAACCAAGAAAAGGAAGTCTTTCATAGCAACAGTCAGCCATAGGGCTGGAGAAATACCGTCTTTGGCTCAGTTAGCTGTTTGCAAAGTAAAGGTGAACTCTATTCTAGCATTTGGACTGATAGTAGTTTTATGGCTTATAGCAAAGTAGCCTGTTGATGTTAGTGTCCTACTCTCAAGTTGCAAGGCTTTGGAGCTCAGTTTACTGTCAAGTTTACCCTCAAAAGATGGTTCTCATATCTATTAGTTCTCAGTTATAAACCTTCCATAAGCTTTTTAAAAACAGACTTACCATCCTCAAAAAATACTTACAATGGCAACCTCCTTGAAGTAAATTTTCAAAAAAAGGAAAACCAGGTAAGGACTTAAGAGTCAAGAAAACACCATCTAAAGTTTGGACAGGGATTGGTCTCTAAACTGTACTCCATATGACACTGATTAAGGTGTCTCACTGAAACTCATACTGTATCTAGACCAATCTGTAAGAGCAAACATGGCATCTTTATTGCTGTTAACTTTGGAAGGAACATTTGAAAGTCTGGGTTTCTCTGGAGATACTACTATGTAGCCACTCTCTTGAGTTAGGACAACATACTGTCATTTCTTATGTGTCGTTCAGAGATTCAGAACAGATATTCTTAAAAACAATAAAAAACAGAGGCTGCTAGTTTCCTAAGAACAAATAGATGTGCCTTATATTATATAATTCTTTGTTCAGGTAAATACAAAAGCTTCCCTAATTCAAGGTACAGGGCATAGGCTTCTTCCTTAATGGGATAATTATGAAGAAATGAAGAATTTAAGCCCTATTTCTGTCACACTAGATGAAAACATGTCCTATAAAATCTCGAGAGTCAGGCATGTGAGAGTCAAACTCTGTGTCTAGCACTGCAGTTTGGTAGGACGCATGGGAAAGAGAGGCTCCTGTGATACCCCATAGAGTTACAGAGATGCTGCACTGCCTGTGGAGCAAAACTGCTCTTTGTAGACGTTGATCCTGGGAAGTCAATGGCAGGCAGAGCAAAACTCCATCTTCTCACTTAGCCACGTTCCTGCAGGAGACGTTCTTCTCTCTTCAAAGAAAGGGTCATCATCCTGGCCCTGCTCAACTCTTCCTCTTCAGCCTATGTGAATCGTATTTTCTCTTCCACACCACCCAATGACTTCACTTCCTTTTATTTCACAACTCTGTACCCTGAATGTACTTCCTGCCTGCTTCCTGAATTGCCTCTAACTAATACAGACAGTACTCAACTCCTAAACTTTTCATCATTGCTTTTTAAAAAGTAATCCAGATGATGTTTTAAAAGTTGTATCAGCATTCCTTTGAAGAGGATGTCAGGTACATCAAATTCCTTCCTGCAAACCTTTAACAATCCTTTCCATCACATTTGATGAACTCTACCCTCTTCAGCAGCAAGGACTCTACAACCAGCACTGTAAAATTATTTCTTCCATTCTTGTATGACAAGTTCAGAAATGGTGATATCATCAAAATTGATCACATGATTGGGTTATGATCCAATGTGGGACTTCCAAAACGAGTAGGGTGTGTTGCAAAGTCATTGTCCAAAATACAAGTTTCTTGAATGGGCAATGATTAAGAATTAATTCAACATGAATCATATAATGAATCTAAGGTGTTCCTTAGTGGTCATGCATGTTCCCTCCTGTGATTCACTGCAAATGTAGACCTGAGCAAAGGGATGTGGACTCTATGCTCAGCATGCTATCATGACATGTGACACCAATGCACAGTGCCTCAAACTTCTCAGCTAACATTTACTGTGTTTATATTGTACATACTAGTCTTTTTGTTCTTATGGATACATAATAGTTTATGGAAAATTACAACTTCTAATATTTTCTACCAACAATACTGGATATATATTTTTCAAAGCATATCTTTTTTTGTATGTATTGTGTTAGATGCTTGATTTTAAAAACTCCTGCATCATGTGATGACTTGAGATTCATAAAAAGTCATTCAATGGATGTTGCTTCAGGTTAGGATAGAATTTCTAACTATTTATTTAAACAGTTCTGATCATTGTTCTACAATTTTATATTAGATATTTTTGTGAATAGCATTAACAATTGTAAACTGAAATATAGAATACCCATGAAAAGTTTTGAAGATGATATATGTACTAGTATATCAGTCAGCCAAAGTTTTATTAATTTTGTAAAAATAAAAAGCACATCCATCACATAAGCATATTTTTCCTTTGTCCTTAATAAGTAATAAAAATTTTGTACACCCAAATTTGATTTAGATTTCTTTATGACTTATTTTCAGTATGTATGATTTGTACATCTTAAATGACCTGAGTCATGAAAAAATGTCTCAGACAAAAAGAGATTTTAAAACTAGTTCAGCAACCTCGTTCTGTATCTCCTCTGCTTTTCTCTCAGAGCCTCACTTGGACCAGCCTTCCACGATCCTCTTCCTCTCCAGCATCTTCCCAGCTGCCCAACTAATGACTTCATCATTTTCTGCTACAGCTGATTGGATCCCTTTCTGTCTTCTTTGTATGATTTCCTTTTTTGAAACTTTTCCAATTTTAACTTTGGTGTCTCCTTCTCAGTATATGAATCTCTGATACACTGTATTTCTTTTGTTGATGTCCTAGAAGTCTCTAAGTTTCCATTTTGTGCATAAAGTACTCTACCTTGGTATCTCTCCAATTTTTATTTTCTGACATGACACACTAAAGTAGAAGTACCCTAAAGTCATGGCTGAAAGAATTTTTATTGTGTTTTTGAGAATTTCACACACCTTGATCTTATGTAGATAACCTCGCCTATCTGGACCCACCTCCAATAGTAACCCCACCAGAATTCAGACATTTTGCCATAGTAAGCCATTTATATTCAAAATGTACCTAGGTGTTGATCCACCCCCTGTAGCCTGGTCAGTTTATCTAGTGTCACTTCCTTACAGAAAACCAACTCTCCCTCTCCCAGTAATCATTGGTTGCCAACAGTTTTTCAGTTAAGGTTGGGGCTTCTTACTCTTTTCCTTACTTCTGTGCTGGGGTCATGGTTTTTTGTTTCTTTAGCACTGAGTAGAACTCCATTGTGTAAATGCATCACAGTTTCCTTATCTTTTCATTAGTGGAAGGACATTTAGGTTCTCTTAATTTCTTAGGTATTGTGGAAAGAGCAGCAGCAACAAACCTGTCTGTGCATGCATTTCTGCAGTAGGGTCAGTCCTTTGGGTATATGCCAAAGAGTAATATAAACGGATCATATGGGACTTTTATTTTTCCTTTTGTAAGAGTTCTCCACACTGATTTACACAGTGGTTGTCCAAGTTTCTAGTTTCACCAACAGTGAAGGAGTGTTCCCCTTTCCCAGAATCCTCACCAGCATTTGCATTATTTGCTCTCTTGAACTTAGTCATTCTGACTAGATTGAGATGAAATCCTTAAAAAGTTTGAATTTTTCTAATTACTAAGGATGCTGAACATTTTTAAAGGTGTTTCATATTCATTGTTATTTCTGTTTTGAGAGCTTTTGTTCCAAAACAGAAGCACTTCAGTTTAACGAGGTACCGATTGTCAATTTTTTACCTTAATTCCTGAGCAACTGATGTCCAATTTAGACAGTCCTCTCCTGAACCTATATCGTGTAGGGCACTGCCATGTTTTCTTCTAACAGTTTCAGTGTTTCAGGTTTCACACTGAGGTCCTTGATGCTCTTGGAATGTACTTTTGCGCAGGGTGGTAGATAGGGGTCTAATTTTGTTCTTCTCCATGTGGATATCCACTTCTCACCGGACCAGTTGTTGGAGATGTTCTCTCTCCTCCAGGGAGTGCTCTTGGCACTTCTGTCAAGGTGGCTGAAAAAGGCATGAACTCATGTTTTGGTTTTCTACTTTGTTCCAATGATCTAAATATCTTTCTTTGTACTTGTAGCATGCTGTTGTTATGAATATAGGTCTATAATAGAGTTTGAGATCTGGTATAGTGATTGCCCCCAGCATTGCTCTTTGTAATTAGGATTGTTTTGATTATCTGTGTCTGTTGTCTTTTGTGATTCCATATGAATTTTATGATTTTTTTAATTTTGCAAATCACATACAGAAAACATAAAAAGATCGTCCACCATGATCAAGTTGGCTTTATTCCAGTAGTGTAGGGATGGCTCTATATACATAATATAATAAATGTAATAGATCACATAAAGGTACTCAAATGCAAAAATCCCATGATCATCTCCATAAATGCATAATTAAGGCTACATGCAACAAAACTACAGTCGACTTCATTCTGAAAGAGAAAAACTGAAGGCATTCTCATTAAAATAAGAAACTAGTCAAGGCTGTTGACTACCTCTATTAATTTTCAATATGGTGCTTGGAACTCTAGCTAGAGCAATCAGACAAGAGAAAGAAATTAAAGAGATATTAATTTGAAAAAAGTCAAATTATTCCTATTGAAGATGACATGGTATTATGCACAAAAGATCCCAAAAATTCCACCAGAAAAGTTCTAGAAATTTCAATACTTTCAGTAAAGTGACAGAATACAAAATCAATTTATAAAAATCAGTAACCTTTCTATACACTAATAATAAACAGAGAAAGAGTTCATGGGAACACTCCCACTCACAATAACCTAAAATACATCAAGTACAAACCTAACCAAAGATATTAAAGACATCAGGAATGATAACTTTAAATCTTTGAAGAAATAGATTGAGAAATACACAAAGATATGGAAAGACCTTCTGTGTTCATTGATTGGTAGAATTAATATTGTGAAAATGACCATCCTACCAAGAGGAATTTGTAGATTTAATGCAAATAGAACACCCCATGAAAGGATTTGTGTCTGTTACATTCATTATTCCAGTTTAATAACTAGAGCGTTGTTCTGTAAAAAATAGATATTGCGTGTTGAGGAAATTGTGAATGGTTGAAAGTTAATCAATGTTATCATCAGTTTTGAATTTTCATGACAATATGTGATAATTATTTTCCAAGAAGGAAGTATCTCATAGTTGTGAACCGCAAGATTTTATGTTATTAAATAAGAGCTCTCTTTGATTTGTTACTTTAACTCAATTTTTCCAGGTTTGAAAAGTTAATGTGAAATATCATACACACATATTTAAACATAAACAAGTGAAGTATACTTTAAGACTACCACAGTTAGCCTACTTGGAAAAACACTGATTATTTTTGAATAAATGTTTTAAGTTTTGAATAAAATGCATTATACATTCCTTGAAGATTGTAATAAAATAAAATTTCATATTTTGTCTGTTGTAAAGTATGTTTCATATCTAAATATGTATGGACATATAATCTTTTAAAACTTATTTATATTTTGATTGTGTGTGTGTGTATGTGTGTCTGTCTGCATCTGTGTGTGTCTCTGTGCCTTTTTGGGGGGGTGTATGTTCAGGTGCCCATGGAGGGACAGAGGCATCATTATTTATGTGAAGTTGGAGTTCTAGACTGTTTGGAGCCACCTCACAGAGGTGATGGAAACTAACTTGAATCCTTTGCAAATGCAGTAAATTCTCTTGAGCTATCTCTCAATCCACATATAATTTTAAATTATTAAAGTATATTTTGTTTTTGATTCATTAGTATCTGAAATAAAATAATAACTAGTGAAATAAAATAATAACTATTGATGTTGAATGACATAGAATTGTCTAAATAGAAACTGAAATACACGACTTTTTTGCTCAAAATTAAGCATTTTATAGTATATAATTTTCTCTTTGTAGTAGTTCAGGAGCTATTTGAACTTTTTTGAAATTTAATTATAATATGACTTTAATAGTGTAACTTTAATTATATAATTTACTTGTGATACTATAGGAATAAAAACTAATTTTATTTGAAAACAAGGAAAAATGGCAGAAAGCAATAACATTGGTATTAATAACAGTGATCATTTTTCTCTTGCTATAAAAGAAAATTACAAATGGAGCATTAAGAGTCACAGGATCAGAGCCCAACATTTTATTATCTTAGACATGGCTTAAGTATCATAAATTCATCTGAGTTTTTTTAATGGTACAGAAACGGTTCTCAACAACACACAAGTTTGTACCCTCATTGAGATGGTTGAAAATGGCAAAAGACTTGTTTGTTTGACAGAAGAAGGATGAAAATACTGCTGACACCTAGTGGGTCAGAGCTCAAGTCAGTGGCTAGCAGAAAACAGCTCTCTCCAAAAGGGCTTTAGTTTTTATTATGTATTTATACTTATTATTTATTTATTTGTGTGTGTCTGTGTGCATGTGCACGCACATGCACGCATGTGTCTAATCCCTGGAGATGGAGTTATAGGCAATTTGAGCTACCCTACATGGGTACCTGGAACCAAGCTCAAGTCCTCACCAAGAGCAAGTGTTTGTAAGTGCTGAGCCATCTCTCCAGTCTCATATAACAAATATTTTTCTTATTTAAAATATCTGTAGAGGTTGAGGATTTCTGATGTACAACTGCAATGGGAAATGTGCATCCAATGCTAATTAGGGCCTAAAATACAAAAATGTTGATGTAAGGCCACAGACAATGTATGGGAGAAGTGTATGTTCTGCATTGTCCTTGAGAGGTACAAGCTTTGGGAGTGTCCCTTCAGCCACAGGTGAACCCATCCCTAGGTGAGGATACCCCTGAAGGAAGTAGAAGATTCTATCCCAAATAAAGCTGGAATTCTGAAGCTACTTTGGCATAGTGAAAACAGATGGTTAGAAATGCATGGTCAACCCATGATTAATCTTATTCTTGTCTGTTAATTTGGAATTTGAAGTAAATTTACTTGTGCTACGTACAGCATTTGAAAAGCATTCTAATTCTTCTAGGAACACTGACCAAAGTTTGGTTGACCCTAAAATGCTTAACCTTAACAGATCATCTGAAGGCAGAAATTGCTGAATAGAAACATGAAAATTAATATGATTAATATATGAAGTTACAAGGAAAAGAAATTGATCCTTTTAATTTCTCTTTAATTATCCTGGATATGTTCTGAAGTGAATTTGCTTTATGTGAAAGAGGATCCTACAATTCCCTGGAAACAAAAGCCAGCTTAAAACATGAGTGTGAGGGAAACACTTGCTGAGAACAATGACAGTAAATTCTATAGAACTCTGCTAGACTACAGGACAATGTAGCTTATAATTTTAACAGAATGAAGAGTAGAGCAGTAAAAGTTTGCTAAATGAGTATCTATTGATGAACGACAACTCTCATTTTGGGATGGTTGTATGATGTGAATTGAAAACGTAGCTGCATGCCCTGTGTGGGTCCTAGTCTTTTGGGACTGTGCTGACTGCATCTAATTCTTTTTGCGTATTACAGTTTTACAGTATCATAGATGTAGAGAAAAACAAAACACTAGAAGATTCGCTCAACCTCACAGAGATTGTGTGGGCTAACTCTGAATCTTCTCTCAACCACGACTATTTCAGTGTCTTGAAGGTAATCTTGGTGTACTTTTATTATAGACACAAATAAAAGGTTCAAATCAGAACTTGAAAAATGTTTCTTACAAGGCTTTCGTTTCCCACAAACATGGGAATTAGACATTCATCATCACAGCCATGAAGAAGATTCCCACCGCCACACTGTGTTCTGCAAAAAACTATCCCACTGCCTTGTGTAGTTCAATCAGATAAATTCATTCTCAGTTGCCTCTGATTATATTTCCTTTAATAGTATAAAATGACTCAATATTGCCATTAAATGGAACCTTTGCCAAGTCTCATGAATCTCTTAATCACTTTCATTCACAGAGGTATCAAAAAGAAATTGGTCATCATGAAATATTGTGTCAGCTCTTTAATAAGTTACCATTCTAATAAAATTACAACTTAATGCATTGCTATGCTGTGAAGTAGGAAATAATAAACAGAAACTATGATCTGTCTTAGAAAATTATAAAAAGTTTTAACCTTTTTTCACTGACGTGGTTTTCCAGAAATAAAATGTAGGAAGGGAGAAGAGAGACTGCTGAAATTGAGCCATTTGAAAACCGTAAGCATCGGGAGCCCTGCAGTGTCATCTTTAATTATATTAAATAATTCATTTTTAGAAAATTCCCTGCCTGGAAGTAACATAGATAACATCACATTTTTTTCACATGTCCTTTAGCTTATAACTACATCAAAGATAGCCTTAAGCCATTCAAAATAAAGCCGTTCAAAGAGAGCCCTAAGCCATTCTCTCTTCAGCACGCTTGGTATGTTACTTTTAACATGTTTGTGGATTCTCTGAAAGGAAACTGGCTTTATTGTAAGATAGGACAATAGCATATTCGGTGTCGCCTTTATACGTTTGATTCATTTAGCATGGATTAGATGCAATTAGTATATTAATTACAGTCCACTTTAAGATTCATAAGTGCTTTTCTCTGAAAAGCTGTGAAATACTTAGGAAACCAAGACTTTGCCAGTAATTTCACTGTGCATAAAACCTAAATTTTGTCTCACATGTATATATGTTTGCATTATTGTAGTTCTTCAACTTACAAATACAAACTTTCAATGGGAGGAACAAGTCTTCATTTCACTTTAGCTTTCTCACAGCATTCATTAAAATGAAGCATTCGATGAGCCATGTCCATATCATATATGAAAGTATGAATCAATAAATTCTAGATATTTACATTCTTATTCCTTGTAGTTTTCCAGTGCATCATGCCTTGTCTCAAAGGATGGAGTGAGATACCCACTTTAGTTTAGTAATTTGGCGTGGAAGTTTAGAGTGAGTTCTTTAAATTTTTTTTCTTTCTATTTTATTTTAAGCACTAGTTTTTCGCCCATCCCACCTGTCCTGATTAATTCAAAATACATATAATGGCACTTACACTTGAACAAATTTACTTATTGGACATTTCTTCTAGATGGTACATGGAAGATTTAAGAAAGCGGAAGCAAATACTCACATTGCTTTTCCTTCGTTTTGAGACAGGGTCTCATGTAGCCCAGGCTCATTCCAATTCTGCATGCAGCTGAGGCTAAACACTGAGGCTCATCATCCTCTTGCCTTAGCCTCCTGAATGCTGGAATGTCAGAAATGCTCAACCATCCCTAGAGAGAAATGATAACTTCTATACAGAATTCATGATATTCGCAATATTAAAATGTGATAGTTACCACACGTATTTGTATAATCTTAAATATCAGATTCTAGAAGGAGAAAGGAGATTTTTACTAACACATTTAATTTTAGTGCACATGATGAGTATATTTTATATTTCATATTTCAAAGAATCTTTATCTTCTAAAAATATATACCTTCAAACTACTTTAATTAAATCTCAGTAATTTAGAAAAAAATCATATCATATGTACAATTTTATTTACAGAGTTAAAATAGTGACAAAATAAGTGGCAATAGATACTTTATAAAATTGTACTTTCTGTTCAATGTATTTTCATATGCTGTCATTATTGGCAGAAAGTTTAAACCAAGGCATTACATGGCAAATTTAATATCACTCATGCACAAGTGAAAGTTAATGAAAATATTTGCATTCTCACAATTGTGAATTGTGGGATTGATTCTGGGAATGCTTTCTGTTAGAAAAGGAATCTTACTTAACTAATAATAAAAATAGTCTTATGCTTTTGAGATCATTTAATACTATCTTATTTTATTGCTTAAAATGTAAAAAAGTTTGATTGGCCACAGACTCCTCTTGTAATCTAAATATATAGATTTAATCCTTCGTGACTCTTTCTTGTCCAGACCCAGAAAAAAGTACTTGTGTGTGTTGTGAAAATATTCAGCACTAAATGCAGAGATGATGTTTGAAAGTGACAGTGGATCACATTTGTGTTGCAAAAATCAGATGGGATTTGATTGGCAGCATCTGTTTGTGGTTGTATATTCCGTTCTGGGTCACTGGGTTTCAAAAAGGGCAAAATTCTTTGATAAATCAACTTCACCTTTTCCCATGGGATATTGGACATACTGTTTTAAAAAGAGAAAGCAAGATTTTGTCAAGAGGATAGTTGCATGGGAAATCTGAGGGAACAGTTTACCATATCAGACAGAGTCCATTCCTGATTCTAATGGATGCTAAGAGTCAGACTATTTTTAATTTAGGCCTCACCTTAGTCACAGCATTACACCTAATTTCTCCAGAAGGTATAAGAAGTTACGCAGGGGAGATGTTTGAATGGGTAAAGTCACTGAACAACTGTGAAGGCCTGAGTTTGGATCCCTAGAGCCCAAGTAAAGCTGATGTCTTACTACACAACTATAATTCTAGGGTGCCCATGCAAAGTGGGAGGTGGGAACAGGACAAGAAGCTCTTGAACAAGATAGTTTGAAATGTGTAGAGCCAAATTACAAGGGATCCTGTGTTAACCAAGTTGGAGCAGGGACTCATACCATTTGTTGTCTCCTGATCTCTTGCAGTCATGTGCTGAGGCAGGCATATGCATGTATTTACAGATACAAGCACACACAAGGAAGCACAGACACACAAATCACACACACACACACACACACACACACACACACACAGATTTTTTTTAAAAGAAAGTAATCTGCCTGTCTCAGCCAGCTGCTTGAGGAGAGAGCTTCTCATATTCAGTCTGTTTCTGACAGGTGTGTGATGTCCTTCTTTACTCTTTCAGAGAGTTTGTTATTTCATAATTCTTGAAGTCTGCTTCCCAGGGCATTTGTGATATAGCCACTTCTACCCCACATTAGGATTTAATGAACTCTAAGAGAGGAAAATTGAGAGATCTTATACGCACACTACTCCTGAGAATAAGCTTGTTGGTATGTGTCACTTCAGGGAGTGTTATAAAAAGAATGAATTAAAAAACAAAGTAATCTGCATACAAACTGCTAAAACTAGCCAAGAGAACAGTATCTTAATCTAGAATTTATATGTGACTTTAATATTTTCCCATTTCATCCTGAAATACGAACTTGAATAAATGAATTTCTGAACAATGCATTCAGGAACTCTAGTAGAATAAAATATTTAATTTTGAAAGATATCTATGTACTTTCATCTACATCTTTGGTGAAAGGAAAAAAGATAACTTTGACTTCGTATTATTTTTGAGGATTTTCTTATACTCTAACTTTTATGTCATACTTAACAAGATCCCTAATGATATATGCAGTTATTTCTACTATGTTTATGTAGTGATGTTTCAAGATCATACTTTAAGTTAAAATACAGTCAGGCAATATGCCAAAACCTTAGTAATTAGAATGAAAAGAATAGCTTTCCCCATGAAGCATTTGTTTAGAAGGTAATAAATCATTCTATGATGTGTGTGCTTATATGTTTTCGGGCTATGATTTTTCCACTTTGTTAAGGATTACTTGATTTTCCCACAGTAGTATGAAAAGATGATCATTTGCATACAGAAATATATGTAAGCGTATACATATATATTTATTTATTGAAGTTCATTTCCTTTAAAACTAATTCTCATATGCAATTTATTCAGTAAAGGGTATTAGATTCCCTATAGTGTCCTCAAAACATTGTTTGAACAAGGAACTCAAATAATACTAGGTAATTATGTATCTAGAACTGTGCAAATGCCATTTAAACTAATATTTAGGTAGAATTTATGGTTATTTTTCATAGCTATTTCTCACTATGCAGAGAATTAAAAGATTTATTGAAATTAGCAGCACAATATTCTTTTTCATTTTTTTCTAATGGATTTTCCTTTGTAAAATTGTTTTTAATTTAGTTATTTTTATATTACATGTTATGAGTATTTCGCCCACATGTATGTAAGTGCACCCATGTCACACAATACCTGCAGAAGTTAAAAGAATGCATCAGATCCCTGGAGCTGAAGTTAAGGACGGTTGTTAAACTGCCATGTGAGTGCTGGAGACTGAATATGGGTACTCTGGAAGACAGGCCATTGTGTTTGCCCCCTGATTAGTGGTTTCAATGGGCCTTATCTTATAATTTGAAGAAACACTTTTTTTGAAAACTGAAATTTACAAAAATATCAACCTATTCATCATATGTAATTATATAATATGTTATTTCCTATGTAAAGATAATCATATATAAACATAACATGCAATTATAATGTATCACATATGTACATATATAATATAGTGACATTATTAAGCTTTTGGTGTTCTTCAATTATTTTGATGTAGAAATTAATCTGTTGAAAGAGCTTTCCTGGGACATGATATGGCATATTACATATAAAATAGAGTATGTTAAATTGTTCGGGGCACCAAGGATGGTGATGCATGCCTTTATTCTCAGCAACTGAGAGGCAAAAGCAAATAGATCTTTTTGAGATTGAGGCCAAACTGATCTACATAGTGAGTTCCAGACAGCTAGAGGGAGACCCTGCCTTAAAAGTACAAAAATAATTGTCTTGGGGCAGTGACTGAGGCTACACTATGTAGAACAGGCTGGTCTCACTCTCACAGAGATCCACCCACCTCTGCCTCCTGAGTTCTGGGATTATAGGTGTGTGCCGCTATGCCTGGTTTCAATATATTTTTAATTAAAATTACTTATGGATATATAAGAACCTTAGAACATATTTATAAGTAAGATATTTAGCAAAATAAAATAGCACTTCTCTTTAAAAATGTTTAATTTAATCAGATTTTAAAATTCTTTAAACCACTTAAAACCCTTTGTTGCTAGATTTATCGGTTCACATAATCTGTTTTAATTCTCTATTCAAAAAAAAAGAATATAGGAGTTAATTGTATTTTATGCATTGCTCTGTAACCATGGGATTAGAAACCTTGGCACAAATGCCTAAGACACAAGAAATAATATATTAATGACAAAATGTATAAAAGGTCTTACAACTTCACAGGAAAAGAGACCCGTGAACTTTTCAGTGAGGCTCACGTAGCAGTTATCACAGGAAGAGGAGGACCAGGAAGAGGAAAAGAGAGGAGAAAAACTAAAGGAGATGGAAATCATCCAGGGGAGAGAAAGAAAACACTGCAGGAAGGATAGGGAGCGTGGTCATTGACAGATTTTGTCATATGCTGTGATTTACATGGCAATACATTGATACCTCAGCAACATTTGCAATCATTTAAACGCACGCATACAAGGTCTAAACAATGGAAAACCCGAGTGTGTATGTCTGAACACTCTGCACTGCTTTGAACACTAGAGCTGATCATGAGTACCTCTGGTTTGCTTTCCTCCAGGAAATGCACAGAGAAGGCTTTTGTATTTCCTGGAATTAAACTTTGCAACTACCAACAATTCTGTTAATTGTTGTTTTCTACATTACTATGACAAAACATCAGACGAAAGGAAGGAGGAAGAAGAAATTACTTCCAGTCACTGTCTGAGGGTCGCAGTCCATCATGTCACCAAAACTGTGGCTCTGAGAGTGACGCAAGCAGTTATAGCAGGACGGGAGGTGTTCGATCGCATTGCTTCTTCAGTCAATCAACAAAACGAAGCCAATGCTGGTACTTAGATAGCTGTTTCCTTTTGTTCCTTCACCTCGTCCTTTCCCCGTGGAATACTTCTGTACACATCCTGGGAGGGTATTCCCTTCTCACTAAAACCTCTCTGGAAATGTTCATTTGGATTTACTCACAAATGTATCTCCGAGCTGATTCTAAAATCCAGGCAAGTTGATTAGGATCAGTTATCACAATAGCATAATCCAAAATGCATCAAAGTCCTTCTTTACATGCCTTTATGCTTTACTGCCCCTTAAATTTTCATTTTCAGTGGAAATATATTTCACCGTCCCTGTTTTTTTAGAGTGGTTTTCCCATAGCCCCAGCTGGCTGGGAACTCGCTATGTAAACCAGACTTGCCTTGATCTCAGGACCTCACTGAGACGCATCTTCCTCTGTCTCCCAAGTGGTGTGATTAAAAGCATGTGCCACCGATCCCCAAGTTGTTCCTAATGTTTTGATGTTTATCATCCCCATCCTCTTTTCTTGAGACCTGAAAATGTTGATCATATTTCATCTTGAAAGAAAATGATGTATAATACTTTACAGAAAGACTAACTTGAGTGTGAACAAACCTAGGCTACAAGGCAAGTTGTAGGCAGACGAAGGAGTCATTCCTGGTTTTGAGAGGGTCTCACTATGTAGCTTCAGGTCCTCTTGATTTTCCACCATAAGTGTCTAACACTCTGAATTTCTTGGTATCTGGTCTGGGAATATGCTGGTGCCCTGGCCAAGCTCTTCTCTTCTTTCTTTCTAGTCCTTGCTTCATGGATGAACCTGGAATCACAGATGCTGAGGCTCTCTGAATGTTTTATTGTGAGGGGCTGATTACTGATTAACGTGATGTCTTATTAATCATTCAATAATATTTGAATGGTCATGTGTCATCTGTAAATGATATACATTAATGTTTATGAAATAAAGGAGTAGGAATGGGACTGGCCATTTCATTTGCTTTGCAAATTTCAGTGTCTTGAGATCCCATTTGTCAATGGCTGGTCTTATTTCATGAGCTTCCAGAGTCCTATTTAGAAAGTCTTCACTGTACCTATAAATTGAAGTGTACTCCCTACATGCTCCTCTAGTGATTCAGAGTGCCAGGTCTTATCTTGAAGTCCTTGATTGATTCTCAGTTAAGTTTTGTGGAAGGTGAGAAGTAAGGCTCTAGATTCATTTACTGAGCCTGTGGAAATCCAGGATTCCTGCCACCATTTGTTGTTGATGTTGTATATTCTCCAATTAATGCTTTTATTCTATTTGTTAACAATCAGGTAGTTGCAATTTCATGGAGTTAAATCTTGACTGTCTCTATTTCATTGATTTATGTGTCTGTTTTTGTGCAAGAACCATGCTGCTATCTCAAAATATTAAAAGGAAAAATGCCTTCTATGTATTTAGAGTTATATCCAGAACTTTGTGCTGCTCTCAGCCTCGGTCAGAAAAGTTTGCTTTTGCAGTAGAGTCTGGATAATGAGGAGACTCATAACTATTTAACTGCTTTGAATAAATGACCCTCTTGCCTTAATGAGCAGGGAGGAAGAGAAGGCACAAAGAATATGAGAGCTGGAGAATGGGGAGGAGTGCTGTGAAATGCTGTTTTCTGAAGAGTATATGACTATCAGACACATGAACTCACAGAAGCTAAGGTTATCAGCACAAGACATGCACAAGATCTATCCAGCTAAAAATTTTATCAAGAAATAATGAGGGACTTCTGAGGTCCCACCCCTAATTTATGAACTATTGGTAGTAGACTGTTGCCATCGGAGGGAGAATCACTTTTCTTTGGGGGGGGGTTTGGTTGCACATGCCCCAGTGGATGACACATAGACATGTCCATATAGATGCCATTAATTGGAGTCCATAGCTTTCTTAAAAGAAAGGGAATGAAGTTGAGAAGAAAATGTATTTGAGGGTAATCAGAGCAGGGAGGAAGAGTGTGAGGTGGATATAGTCAAGATATATTGTATACAGGTATGAAACTGTCAAAGAATAAGAACAGAAATTATTGTTTACCCATGAAAATTGTCACACTGTAAGCTTGTATTGACTAAATAATATTGGATAAATTTTCAAAAAAAATTGCACTTCTAAGAATAATTAGTTGCAAATATTTTATAACATGGTGATTATAGCTCATAGTAATGTATTATACGTTAAAAAATTCTGAGACTAGATCTTAAATACTTTTAATAGAAAAACATAGCTATGTGACTATACTGTTAATTGGTTTCATTTTCTTGAGCATTTAACATTACATATCAAACATTACATTTTTAAGTATATATATATGTATATGTATATATATTTTTTGCAGGTTTTATCTGTTAATTATACTTCAATAAATGTGAAAATATCAGAAACAAAATCAGACAAAAAATAAAAAGAGAAAGGGGGGAATCCACCACAGTTTGAAGATTTTAGTTCCTACTCTGTCTAACTGATGAAACACCAGCAAAAACATCATTTTGAATATCAAGTTTTGAACACGGATATTCATCCATTTGACTTAAATGTTATTATAAAGACTCACACACGGATGACTCAATTCCATTCAGCTATGTCTACCTGGTCACCAGGCCATTCAGAAGGTACATGTATTAGAATCACTTCTGATTAATCAAAAGATTAATACATATACTTGCTTTCTAAATACACTTGAACTTTGTTATTAAAGTTAGGTCTCCTCACTTACCTGTTGCTAAATACACTTGATATTTGCCTCATTTCTTCTTATGTGTACATTTACAGAAACATGTTTTGAATTTCACTACCCAAACTAAGGAAAACACACTGACTTGTTTTTCTGGTATGTGGCTGAGAATTTTACTGAGTCCTCTGAAATTTCCAAACAGTCATAGAGATTCTTACTTAAAGTATAATTCACTAAATCCTCTATGAATTGGATTCTGAGAGAAACAAGTCATTAACCAAAAAACTGGCTAGAGAAGTTGGAGAGATGGATCAGTTGTTTAGAGCATTTGTTGCTTTTATAGAACATTCAAGCTTGTTTTCTAGCACCAACATGGAAGTTCACAATTGTCTGTAACTCCAGTTCCAGAGGATAGGACATACTTTTCTGGTCATTATGGTTACCAAGCCAGGCAAGCACATGGTACCCATACTTATAGATATGCAAGAAGTAATGCATATAAAATATAAATATTTAAAAATTGGTAAGAGATAAATAAGTTTTACAGTTCATAATTACTTTTAAAAATCAACAGAGGAGGAGAGTGGGGATAATGGGGGCACTTGGACTGGAGAGGGAGGAGTGAGGTTGGACAGAGAAAGAGAGCAGAGCTGAATGGATTAGGAGTAGTGTGGGAAGACAGAGGGAATTGTGTTGTCTTGAGAACCCCCTGAGAAATACAGACATGGTGTCTGAACATTAGTGCATGCGTGTATCTGGGGACTGTACAGAAAGGAGCACAGTGCCCAACAGGAGAGATTTCCATTCGAGTGGTTGGTCAGAGTAGTCCAAGAGGATCCAAAGTAACAGAGGCTATTGCCAGAGCCCTTTGTTATTTCTCAGAATTCAAAGGTAAGGCTCTACTACTGAAGACAGTGACTTTGATAATTTGGACACAGGACTTGGAGGAATGAAACAGGAATGGACCTCAAAGCCTTTTCCCTGAAGTTTAACTCTCACAGTCTAGAGGATACTATACAAACTGCTAATGGAGAAAAATCAGTCAATGACTAACCAAGCCCTAAATCAGAATAAACATAAGGACTGTCACAATAAATTATCTATTGGTACAGTAGTGGCGCTGTTACTTGGGTGGGGGGGAGGAATAGCTATCTAACTGGACATAAAGCCATCTCACTGGGAATGAACTCAAGGGTGGCACTGTAATTATAACCAAATAATCATGTCTGGAGAGGTCATAAACCCTAGAGAAAACCCTATCTCTGCCACATCTCTAGGCAAATGAAATTTCTTACCATATGCTAAATGTGGATCCTTATATTTACAGACAAGCACCACTCATCAAAGAAGCTTCTTTTTGTAACAGATGGAGGCTACTGCAGAGTTCCCCAATGGGTCACATACAGAGAATATATATCTGAGAGATTCCCAGCCTTAGCTGACATATCTACATTGAACCTCTACATCTAAAGCTCATGGAACATAGTGGGATGGGGGTGGTATACAGCTGCATCCTTCAGCTCTCACCAGTGAAGCTTCCTTATGCAACAGAATGTGAGGTACACAGAAAGCCACAACTGCATAAGTTTTAGAGTATAAGAAACTGTAGAGTGTGTGTCCCTGTTAGGACTTCTACACTAACCCTCAACTGCCCACGACTCAGGGACTAATGTGGAAGACGTGAGCAAAAAGATTATAAGAGCCAGGGTTGTTCTGTGAACACAGGGAAACAGGGGCTTCCAGGCCACTGGAAGCTTGCTTATGTTCACTTGTGACCATGGTGATGTGGAGTACAAGGACCATGCTGACTCAATCAGGCAAGGGCCCAGTATGGTGTGAGGGAAATGGGCAGTAGGCAGCCTGCATCCCTAGCCTGAGAACTGTTGGAAACTGATTATTGTTGGGAGAGGGAGAGTAGATATTAAGATCTCTAGATAGGATGAAAAGATTCCAGTGCATGAATTTGGACCAGAGAACATTAGGGTAAAATGATTGACTAGATGGGACTTAATGTATGGTAGAATACATGAGGCCTGGTGTAGGGGATGGGGGCATAGATGGGCCTGTGGGTATTAATTTTATGAAGTGTACAAAAGCTCAATAAAATATTTTTAAAAATCAACAGATATATTTGTTCTTGACTATTAATAATTTAAATACACAATCGCTGCATTTCCCCAGATATATTATTAGTTTCTTAAGTGCAAATATCATGCCATATTTTTATGTGATTAAATAATCAATTAAAAAAATTATGTGATACCTAGTGGTTTGGTACAAAGATTGTGTAGTTATAAACAAAATGTATATTCTATGTATTTCATGTTTTGAGTGGAGACCCATTACATGAAAATATTCACATATGAACATTGCAGTTTAAAGGGAAACAGCAAAATTGGGGTCAAGGAGTCATTGTCTAAGTTAAATTTAATTGTAGATTTGAATATAATTAATTCTTTTTCAAAAAATACAAATTGAAGATACATATTAACTAGATTTAGCTGTCAACTTGACATAGCCTATACTCAGCTGAGAAATGAGTTTCAAATGAAGGATTTTACAGACAAGATTGGCATGTGGGATTCTCTGTGGGAGAATGTCTTGATTGTTAATTATGTAGAAAGGTTCAACCCACTTCTGACGTCATTGTTTCCTGGGTAGGTGGCAGAGGGCTAAACAGCAAAACTAGCAAATCAAGAACCTGTGAGAGAGCAGTGCTCCTCCACAATTTCTACTTCAAGTTCTCATTTGAGTTCCTGCACTGACTTTGCTGTCAAAGATGGACTGTGACCTGGAAATATAAGCCAAATACACTCTCTCCTCCCTTAAGGTACCATGGATAGGAGTGTTTATCAGAGCAACAGAAATAAAACCTCATGAGGGTGATGCAATTTTCCTAAAAGGAAGAAATAATATTCGTAGTGGTTAGATTTAGGAAAAAGGATATAAAAACAACTTGCTCTGGGAGATGATGATCAGAAAGCACATGTAGAAGAAATTTATGCTAACATAAGCAAGGTAGATCAATGTGGTTCATCTCAGTGTGTAAGCATCCAATTCCAACCATAGGAAATGGTTAAAGAGGTGGAAAATTAAATATCACTTTTATCGTTTTGTAAAAATTCTATCTCAGAGGAAGTAAGAAAAACAGAAGAATGGAGACTAGAAATTCAATTGGTTCCAATACCCGGTGCCAGGTGCAGAGGCATATACCTACAATCTTAGCATGTGCTAAGATTCACCAAATAAATTTGCTCTTTTGCATATTTTTGCATATGGAGACAGGGACAGGAGGATCATGGACCAGTCTGATATCTACAGAGACACTCTGTCTCAAAAAAAAATGCATTTTGAAATAAATAAGAAGAAATTTAAAAGAATAGAAAATATTGAGGTTAAATATTGCATATAGTCTAAATTTTAAAGTAGAACATTTGTACTTTGTTGCAGAATTTAATAAGATATGACATGATCATGGTAAGATATTAGAGAAGTATCAATCAAAGGTCCTGGAATAGAAAGAAGTAGATGATCTTTCTTGAAAGGAGGCAATAGAACTTTGGGTGGGAGGTAAATGTTTAAAATTTTGCCCCAATGTTTAAGAATCCACTAATAATCAAGTTAAGCATGAATGTGTGAGTATAAATCTCAGGGCAGAGCCCATGCCTACCAAATAAAACAAAAGTCTCTGGGATAAACATTACCTAATCCTGTAGCTCCTTTGCGTGGCCTGCATAGAATGGCATGGAATTCATGGTTGATTCTTACAACACATACTCTTAATTCCTTTATAGACTAACTCAACCTGAATATCTATAGTTATTTTGTAAATGTAATGCATGAAATCACTAATAGTAGATAGATATGCATGAGATAGTTTTATGTAAACTGCATATCACTTGGAAGTGCTTAGATTTCCATTTGTGTAATCAACATCTAAAGACAGCTGCCTTGACGTGGATGGCATTATTAAATCAATCTGAAATCCATTTTAATATAAACTATAAAACCAGTAATTGAGAAAAATGCACTCTGAGCTTCACAAGGATTAGCTGTAAGATAAAGGAACGACAAATGATGTTTTAAGGCAGAATAAATCTAATGAAATATTTTCATACTGTAATTTGACTCAGGAATAACAATGATGTTAATGACAACCAAAAGAGCTCAGAGACTAGCATTCAGAAGAGAACAGAAGAAATCCAAGGGCACCTTGAAAAAAATGTATGTATGGCCAGCATGTGTGAAGGCTGGGCAAGCTAGAGTTTTGGTTTTATTCTCCAAATATGTGATTTGTATTGTTTTTGAGAATGATTACATTGAAAGACTTTGTATAGTTTACAGAGTTTGGACAGGAAGTGAATGGCAAATTCACAGTAGGGGAGGGGATAAATTTCACCTTATGGTTGAAGCGTGCTAGTACAGTCATGTCATTAAATGATATTCACAACTTATACAAGACATACAGAATTTTGAACTTATAATTTTAATATGTAATTACATACTTAACCTTGAGTAATATATATGTTTAGTTATTACAATAGCTACCATTTCTTTTCCCTTTTTTTAACTTTCCTGACTGTGACTTTTATCTCAATTCAGGCATCGGTGAAGGCACACTGGGGCTGAAACAGAGTGGAGAGAATTATTGGAAAACTTCTTGGTGCCTGTTAATGGAAGATGTTCAAGAAGGTATTGATACCCAGGACTATGTGTGGAGTGAAGAGCACAGAGGGCCCTGAGGGGAGGGGTTGGGGCATGAGAGGATCATTCTAGAGAATCAGTGCTCCCCAAGCCAGAATATACAAATAATAGAGTCCTACCCTGGCCCCAGCATAAAAGGCAAAGCCTGCACCACGCACAACCTGGAACCTCAGAGGAGAAGTCCATGGGGAATATAGTTACTCAGAGAAGGCTAAAACTGCTACTGAACATCAGGAAGAACTCCATGCACTACTGTGTTCCACCATCAGCTGCCACCAGAATATGGAACTGTGGCTGATACCACTCCAAAGCTTCAGGCTCCTGTGAAGGGACCTGAGCTCCAGTTCACAAGAGGGGAATCACAGCCCCAGTTCACAGGAGCTGACCACAACTCTTAACTATGGGAAGGAACCACAGCTCAGGCTCATAGGAGGGGACATCTCAAGTTCACAGGAGGAGATAATCCTGTCTCATCGAGGGGAAGGGCACCACTCCCACTTCCAGGACAGGACCACAGCTGCAGCTCACAGGAAGGGACTGCAGCTCCAGCTCACAGGACAGGACCACATCTCCAGGCTCACATGTTGGGACCACAGCTCCAGGTTCACTAGAGGAGGCTGTTAGGTTGAAGGCAGACTCCTAGAATGTCAGTACTATTCCCCCACCGAGTGATCCTGCTAATTGGTTTCCGTTAGTACGTTCACATGCTGCTGAAATCTAGGAGGATTGCCTGGGTCTGCTATGACCCAGTTTCTCCTTTGACTGAATGAGAAACTGCTGATAGAAACTCCTGTGACTTGGACTATCTTGCCTCTGCTGGTTCCCACACCACTCATCACATTTGGCCTGAGATTTCAAGTCCATCTTTTCGACTAGTTTCCTTTGTCCTGCTCACCCTCTGACAGAGTTCAGGTAAGCGCTCCTCTTCTGCAGCTGCTGGTCTATTTCTCTACCTTTTCTCCCTCTCTCTTCCTCACTCCTTTCTTCCCTGTCTCTCACTCTCCAATATTTCTCTACCTTCCTGTCTGGAGGGCTTTCCTTCTCTCCAGAGTTGTTCAATTCAGTTTCAAGTCGTACTGGTTTTGCTGAACATCCTCCCACACTTTTCTGGGGGGTGCCCTCATTTGTCTTCAGGTTGCCTTGGCAATCAACTTGGGTCCTTTCTCACTCTCTCAAGGATGGCATTGTGACAGGGATGCCTCCTCTGGGAAGATGCCATGCTCCCCTTCTACATTCTGCGTGCTTCGAAGACTCTACCTCATTCTCTTACTGTCTAAGGATTAAGGCGACCCAGGGGCTCTGACTACCCCCGCTGAACCCTTGTCCTAAGGTATCTCTCCCTTTCCCCCTTTCCTACCCACCACAAATGCACTCTGATCTCTGGCTGATACTGTTATTTTCCATTCTCTTGTTCTCTGATCTTGTTTTTGTATTCTTGGCAGGACTTCTGTCTACAGTCCAAATTTCTTGGAGCTAGTGCAAAAAGTTTCTCCTAGGCATTCTTTATCTTGGCATCAGTCTAATTTTAGGTCTCCTTTTCTTCCATCCTTTATTCAAGGCTGTCTCTCTTCCCTCTAACCAGTTATGGGTACCTCAAAACTAGACTCTATTACCCTTCTTGTCTGTTATGCAATTTTTTTTCCATATCATCTTGATGACCACTTATTGAGCCTGAAATTCTCATAAATTATCTATTTGCTGGCCATATGGAAAGTTTCCACAGATGGCACTGAATTTGGCTGCTAACCAAATGAGTGACATCCTTTATCTTTCTGTTTTCTTGCCTCATAGCATTTGAAACTGAAAAACACTTGCCTTTTGGACAAGAAAAAAGCTTAAAACATTTCTTTCTTGTACTTTTCTCAGGATTTGTTGTTGTTTTAGTTGGTGTTTTTTGTCCATCATGGGTCTTTGAAAGAGAACAGTCAGAATGGAGGGCAATGTAAGTTAGATCACAGGTCAGTTGTACACCAAGCAGTGCTTAGACCATGTGGTCCCAAGGCAGCTGATTTTCTAACTAGATATAAGCACTTTTAAATTTCAGTGAACAAGGAGAGTCACACTCCATGTTCCAGTGAGACATGTGCTCTCAGAGCAACAGCCCAAGGATGTGTGTGCTGGGCATAGTTTCCCCTTTTTTTCCTGCTATCTTCACAAGTTTTTGTTCCAGCAACAGCTTGTATGGAGGAATGATGAGATCCAGAGGAAATTACTTCACATTCACAACTGCAGTGGGTAGTGAGAGACATGGACTCCCTTCCTTCATTTGAGACCATCAATTCCTTTGCTTTGCTTTCCTCTTTTGGGCCTACATATCTGAGGGTTTTTTTTCCTGCTGTATCAGTTTGACTTAACGGGGTGTTTTCTAAAAGGAAAAAAGAGTTGTTCTCCACATTTAATCTGTGAGATATGTGAATCCCACAGGGGTTGTATCCTGCTGGGCTTATTCTTATCATGGATCTGAGTTCACTAAGGTAACACTGTGGGTTGATCAACATTATGGATACCTTACCAAGAGGGAGGCAAACATATAATCTGGTCTCCATCTTAGTTGATGACCTCATCAATATGGGGACAGCCACATGTTTTGGTTGCTACTGTGAAAAGTAACACTGGGAACTTCTGCTTTATACTTTGTAGTTAAATTGTCATGGAAAGACTAAAGGAAAAGAACATTCTGACATCATGTCTTTCCAAGGTCCTTTAGGTACCACTGTTGGTGTGACTCTTGTGACCTTGCCACCATCTTAATCCAACCACATGACAATATTAAAAATTGTGACACCCAGGAATTTGATGGCACTACTGAGCTCCAGGGGATCATGATAACATAGGAATTCCCTGGAATGTAGGCATTTAATCATATGTCTTAATCCTCTTGCAATTTATTTTTTGTTTTGGTTGTTATCTTGGATTCTTGATGGAATCATAGAAAAAAAGCAAGATATTCAAAACAGTCTCTATTGCATTTGTAAGAAGGCCAACACGTTTCTATGTCTGACTAAGTGCATAGTAACAGACTTCCACAATGGGAGTTTAAATTTTAACATTATTTTCACTTGTTTCTAAATGAGATTATTTTGAGTGCTATTTCAATTTTTACATTGTCTTACATATATACTGATCCATATAGGGCTCTGCTTTTGGATTTGACATTGTTTGTATGACATAGTTGTCTGTTTTTAAGGGAATTATTTTGGATTTTGACATTTTATATAGATGGTATATTTGCTGATTTCTGAAAGTGATTATTTCAAATTGTTACATTATTTTCCATAACTTATTTTTCAATTTCTAAAAGGAACATAATGCTTTTCTAGTCATAGGCCTCAAAGATTGACTAGGTAAAAGGGAGCTGGCACTTCATGACGGCTAGGCATTGGACATTCATGTAAAATTGAACTACTCCAGGGCCAAACTTTGCAAAAATCAAGCCACTGCCAGCACATAACTACCACAATGGTATGTAAAACGTAATAGCCTACTTGGGTGGGAGACTTAATATGCAACTTCCACTAGTCTTAATTCCTGCCCTTTCTGCATTGCTATTCCAAGCCTGTTTTTCTCTGAAACAGAGTATTTATGCTTGCTTTTGTTCCTGTGACATCGTGTCCTGGGAACTTCTGCTTTACACTTTGTAGTTAAATTGTCATTGAAAGACTAAAGGAAAAGAACATTCTGACATCACGTCTTTCCAAGGTCCTTTAGGTACCACTGTTTTCTGTGTTCCTTTGTGAAAGGTTTTAAATGTTATTATTTTGACTGCTCTAAATTTTAAAGTCACATTTTATTCTCATCAGAATTTTCACAAAGGTGATGAGGTTTCCCATTGCATAAGAATATAAATTGATTGTAAGAGATGATTATGTCTGCTGCAGGATGCAATTTATTTCTGCTTTTAGATATGTGTTAAATATTATAAACATTTTACCACTATAGCCTCTTTAGAGCCAACAAATAGGTCTGTTTGTAGAAAACCAGGATGCCACGCCCTATGGTGAGATGACCCCAAAACATTGAAGTCCAGGCTATGTTCTCTGCTAAAGGGGGTAGCGCTGAAAACAGTATTTCCGATATCCCTTTCTTACAGAACACTATGAGACTAGCAGGAGAAAAGTGGTCAGGTCAAAGTGCATGCTCCTTGCTCTGCGGGAAAGTGTCTTGGTCAACAGCCCCCAGCTCATCTCCCTGTCCTGAACAAATAACTCAGCTACTATTAGCTAAGAGATTAGGCTAGGTTAAAGGTTATCTCCTTAGATAAAAGCTAAAAGTTTACCATGCTTTTAGTCCTAAAAAAGAAAACATTGTGGCCAATAAATTACCAGACAGGCATTGGTAACCTTGAGTAAAATTTTAAGCATCCTGCTGGCTCCAGTTTAAATACTATATGTCCTGTTTCTTTCTTATCCTAAATCTTTAAGACTATATGTCCTGTTTCTTTGTATCCTAAATCTTTGTATTTGACTGCCAAACCCTCTGTGATTGCCAATTCCTTGTAATGTATAAAAACCCTCTGAATTTTGTAATAAATGGCTTGTTGTAAAGACACAAGTCCCAGGGTCAACACTGTCTCTGATAGGTATCGCCATCCATCACAAAAGCAAGGTTCCCTGCCAAGCAAGGCACACTTGTGTCTATCAATATTTGTTGAAGTCCATATCTTTGTCAAACCATATAAAAACACCTCGAAACATTTAGAGTAAATTGGTCATTTAAAACATGCTTCAAAGCTTACAAAGACATCTCAAAGTTTATAATAGGTATATTTGAGATAACTGTTCAATAATTGCCTAGTCAGTTTTCACAAGAAATAAATAATAGGCAAATTTGTGTGAAAATGTTCATAAAAATGTAAAATGAAGATATTTTAATGGAGGTTTATATATGAAAATTAACATGACGGGATATTTCCAGAATAAAAGGGATAATGAGGATGTTTAAGCAAGTTTATTGAAGGTCTGAGTAGGGTTATAGAGATATAGAGTTGTTGCTATAATAATCACTGTTGCAGTAAACAATAATTCAATGAAATTCTCTGGCTTGTATTGCATACTCAGTTACAGTCTTGGATTAAATGAATGTGGACAATTGTTACTCACCTATGGCTACCGACAGATATCCTTTATGTTTCTCTGCCCTATGTTACTATGCAAGTGTTACTTTTTTTCCTTTTTTTTTTTTTTTTTTTTTTTTTTTTTTTTGTTTGTTTGAGACAGGGTCTCCCTGTAACCCCAGCTGACCAGGAAGTCAATATGTACACCAGACTTAATTCACAGGGAGTTTTGTTTGTGTAGAAAAGCCTTCATTTGAGACAAAGATAAAGTGTTTTACATCCCCATCCTGTCCCATGCCTACTTAACCTGTCATGTTAAACCTCTTGCAGTCAGGGTTTATTCAGGAATATTTATGTTTTTATTCAAGCTTCATCTACATATTACACAGTAACTGAAGGTACCAGACTGGTGTAACTGACCTTCTTGGATGTGTGATGACCATACTTAAGGCCTATAATAATCTGGTCTACAAAGAAGAAGGTCAACATGGGAAAGTTTCCTCCATGTTTCCAAGTGAAGCCACAGTTGAGCAGGTCCCACTTATCCCCATGTAGATGAAACTAGCAAAAGAAAGGCCTAAGACCCTTCTAGCCTTGGACACAAGCCCACTTTTTTTCTCAGGACCCCACATCTCTGGACTACCCTCTTAGTCTGACCTGACCGTTTTGTCTTGATCCCTTGAACTCAGACCAGCTGAATTTTTCAAACTAGCTTGTTAGGTCCTTCACAGGCTGTCCCCAACCCCAACTTACCTTGAAGTCTCCAGACCAGCCTTCTTCCCTTGTGAGTCTAATCACCTCCCACTGTGATTTGACTCCTCTACAGCTTTATGGGGTGAGCTCCCCATATCATTCTGTGCCCATCCCCCTACACTGGGACCATCTGGAGCCCCTCCAACTGCTGTAAGGCTAGTCTCTTCTGCCCTTTAATAGGAGCCTAGACTTTAGCAGACTGCCTGAGATCACCTAAATCCAGCCTCTGCCTAAGAAACTTCTGAAATTCTGCAGTTTTGCTGGCTAGAGGCACTCAGACCTTAGAAGGAAGCCTGGGAGCGTTTGATATTCACCTGCCATGGGCCTCTGCCAGATCTCCTGATTAGCTGGACTAGAGATATCTTGTTTATCCAATATAAAATCAAAAGGTATAACCTGAAGCCTAGACCACAGGCTTTTCATACCCAAGAAGAACTCAACCATGGCACATCAAGTATACAAAACAAAACAAATTTCAGCTCAAACGAAGGTTTGAGTCTCACACCAGAATCACAAACAACGAAAACACAATTTTGGAAAATTTTCTTCTACAATCCTATTGAAGTTCTGGTCAATACTATTATTCTGAGATTATTCTCAGAATTACGTGAAAAAATGCAAATAATATATCCCTATCAAACACAAGAACTCCCTAGAGCTAACCCAGGACACAGAATTTAAAAGAACAATCATAAACATGATCAAAGAATTCAATGAATTTACAGAACATACAAACAAACCAAAGAATGAAGAGAAGATAGGGATAAACTTCTGACTGAATTCACAAAAGAGAGAGAAATATTAAAGGAAACTCAGACTGAAATGAAGAAGGAAGTGAAACACTCTATCAGCCAATTAGAAATGATAGGAGAAAGCCTCACCAATAGAATGAATGAAATTAAAAGAATATCAACACTGGAGGATAAAATTGAAGAACTGAACCACTCAAGCAAAGATTGAGAAAAAATTTTAATGATACAGGAATGGAATATGCAGGACATGTGGGACACCTTGAAAAGGCCAATGTTATACATCATAGACATAAAGGAAAGAGAAGAATCTCAGAATAATAGTGTTGACCAGAACTTCAACAGGATTGCAGATGAAATTTTCCCAAAATTAGAGAAAGACATACCCACACAAATTGAAGAAGCACATAGAACACCAAACAGACAGTACCAGAAAAGAAACACCGCATGGCATATCATAGTAAAAACACTAAACATATAGAACAAAGAGAGAATATTGAAAGCTGCAAAAGAAAAACAAGTTCCATAGAAAGAAAAACCTATCAGAATTACAATGCAAACTATGAAAGCCAATTGAACCTGGACCAAAGTATTCCCAGTACTAAATGACCATAGATACCAACCTAGATTATTTTACCCCACAAAAATGTCTATTATAGTTGAAAGGGAAAGGAAATCTTCCATGACATGAGTAAGCTAAAAGAATTCATGTTCATAAAACTGGCCTTCCAGAGAATTCTTAAAGTAATACAAAGAGCTGAAGTAAGGAATGACTATACCAAAGGGTCAACAGAAAGATGCTAAATGAAGGGTTACCCAAGGAAGCACAGAGTTAAACCAAGAATGCAACTGGAAACTAAAACAACAGGAACAAATACACATCTTTCAATAACAACTTTGCATATAAATGGATTGAACTGCCTAGTCAAGAGACACAAACTAGTTGAATGGATTAGGAAACAAAATCCATCTTTTTGTTGTCTTCAAGAAACCCATCTCACTTTCAAGGACAGGCAGTTTCTTAAGATGAAAGGAATGGATGGGAAAAAAAAAATATTCCAAGCAAATGGCACTAAGAAACCAACAGGAGTCACAATTCTAATATCTGACAAAATAGACTTCAAATTGAAACTAATCAAAAGAGATTTAAAAAAGGGTCACTTCATTATGATCAAATGAACAATTGACCAAGAAAATGTTACAATCATGAACATATCTGCACCAAACTCTGGTGCACCCAACTTCATAAAACAGTACTACAGTCTTTAAGACACCAATTAATTCCAACTTACTAACAGTAGGGGACTTCAAGAACCTACTCTATCCATTAGACAGATAAACCAGACAAAATAAACAGAGAGACATTGGAATTAAACAATACTATACATGAAATGGACCCATCAGACATCTACCAAATATTCCATACAAGAACCAACAAATATGCTTTCTAGTCAGCATGCTGTGGAACTTTCTACAAAACTGATTACAGACTTAGGAGCAAAATAAACCTCAACAAATACAGAATACTGAAATAATTCTACACAGTTTATCAGACCACAATGTAATAAAGCTTAAAATTAACAATGGAAGAAGCCCTAGTAACTACACAAGCTAATGGAGATTAAACAGCAGCCTCCTAAATGATGAATGGATCAAGGAGAAACTAAGAAAGAAATAAAAGTATTCCTAGAACTAAATGAAAAGCACATTAAAAACTCTGGGACACTTTAAAAGCATTCATAAGAAGGAAGTTTGTAGCTCTAAGAGACTAAATTAAAACAGTCAGAACACAAATAAATAGCTTAACTCGAGACTTAAAAGGCAACAACTAATAAACCCAGCAGACAAAACGAAATAACAAAAATCAGAGCAGAAATTAATGAAATAGAACAAAGAAAAAAATACAAAAAAAATCAATGAATCCAGGAACTGGTTCTTTGAAAATATAAACAATGTAGGCAGACCCTTAGGCCAGTTAATAACAGAAAGAAAGAAAGCAACTACAATCAAGAAAATGATTAAAAAAACAATAATTAGTAGATGTGAGAAACATTACCATTGAAATCTACCTGATGACTTTATATCCATGCTCAGATGCCAAGGAGCTAGTAGCAAAAACTGAGTCTTTTTGTAAGAAATAGTATATTTTAAAATGAAATGGAAATCTTTTTTAAAGGCTAAAAGCTCATTCAATTTTATGTCTCACAGGGCTTATATACTGAGTTCAATATTATATAACTATTAATTCAACTGTGAACTTAAAAATTTACAGCCACTTTTGAAAGAGATGCATCCTACCTCAGGAAAACGTTATTGAATATGTCAATTGTGTTGTAATGATATGCTTCTTCTAAGTATGTTGTTATTAAATAAATCATTTTTAAAAATAAAAAAAAGGGAAATATCACAACAGACAGGCAAAAGATCCAGATCATTATAAGGGAATACTTTAAAAACTTATACCCTATTAAATCTGAACAACTAAAAGAAATAGATGTATATCTGAAATCATGGGAATCAATGAAGCTAATCCAAGAAGAGATCAACAGCTTAAACAGTAATGCATACCTCCTGATGAAAACAAACAAATAAACAAACAAACAAAAAACAAAAAACAGGTCCAGATGGATTCACATGTTCACAGGATAAGTCTACCAGACATTTAAAGATTTACATCCAATGCTACTTACATTATTTAAAAAGATGTGAACAGATGGAGAACTTCCAAATACCTTCTCCAATACCAAAACCAGGTAAAGATAAAAAAACAAAAATAAAAAAAACCTATAGACCTGTATACTTAATGAACACAGATGCAAGAATTCTCAACAAAATACTTGCAAACTGCATAAAGATGCACATCAAAATGCTCATACACCATGATCAAGTCAACTTCATTCCAGAATTGTAGTGATCATTCAATTTACGAAGGTCAATAAATGTCATAAATCACATAAATGGACTCAAAGACAAGAACAACATAGTCATCTCAATAAATGCAGAGAAGGCCTTTGACAAAATACAACATGCTTTTATGCTAAAAGTTCTAGAGGAAATTGTACTGGAGGGAACATGATCCAACATAATTAAAGTTATATACAACAAACCCACAGCCAATGACATTGTAAATGGAGAAAAACTGGGAGCATATCCATTGAAATTAGGAATGAAACAAGACTGTCCACAACTTCAACTCCTTTTTTAAAATATATTGCTTGAATCTCTTGGGAGAGTAATAGGACACAAGAAGGAAATTAAAAGAGTACTCATTGGAAAAGAAGACGTCAAATTATCACTTTTTGCAGAATATATTATATATAAGAAATGCAAAAATTTCATCAGAAAACTCCTAGAAATGATAATATTCTTTCTATATAACAGTAACAAGCAATCAAGAAAGAGTACAGGGAAACTTTCCCATTCACAATAGCCTCAACAAAAATATCTTGGAACACACCTGACCAAAGACATTAATAATTTCTACAATGAAAATTTTAAATCTTTAAAAAAAGCAGATTGAGGAAGACACCAAAAAATGGAAAGACCTTCCATGTCCATGTAATAGAAGAGATAATATTTGAAAATGACCATCCTACAAAAAATCATTCATAGATTTAATGAAAAGCCAATCAAAACCCCCATGACATTCTTCACATAATTAGAAAAAAAATTCCAAAATTTATATGGAAGCAGAAGAGACCCTGGAAAGCCAAAGCAAACCTGAGTACATAGAGCAATGCTGGGGGGACTACTATACCAGATTCAAATCCATTTTACAGAGCTATAGTCATAAAAACAGCATGGTATTAGCACAAAAACACACTTAATATGCTCATATATAAATGTAACATAATAAGACCCAAACATGAGTACATACATTTTAACCACCTGATATTTGGCAAAGGGGCCAAGAACACTCACTGAAATAAAGATAGCATCTTCAGTAAATGGTGCTGGCAAAGCTGGTTCTCCACCTTTAGAAGTGTGAAACTAGACTTTATCTTTCACTTTCAACAAAAGTCAACTCCAAATGGATCAAAAATCTGAATGTGAAACTTGAATCTCTGAAACTTTTAGAAGAAAACAATGGCAATAACCAGAAGATATTGGTATACGTAAGACCTTGGATGTCCATTTCTCAGGAATTAATGTCAAGAATCAACAAGTGGGACCTTAAAACCAAAATGCTTCTGTATATCAAAGGAAACAACCAAGAAAGTGAAGACAAAACCCACAGATTGGGAGAAAATCATCATCAGTGGCCCATCTGATAGAAGTTTAACATCCAGAATACATAAAGAGCTCAAAAAAAAAAAAAACAACAACAACAAAGAATTAAGAAGAAAGTGACCCAATTAAAAGGTGGTCTAAGGACCTAAACAGAGAATTCTCAATAAATAAAGATGGTCAATATCTATAAAAGTGTTCAACATTTGTCAGTAGTTAGGGAAATGCAAATTAAAGCCACTTTAAGATTTCATCTTACAACAGTCAGACTTGCTAAGATCAAGAGAACAAATGATACCAAATGCTGGAGAGGATGTGAGGAAAGGGGAATGGTCATTCACTGTTGGTACAGTGGCAAACCTGTGCAACCCCTATTAAAAGCAGTGTGGAGAACTCTTAAAAATCTAAACATGAACCTATCATTTAACCTGGTTATACCCCTCCTAGGCTGTCCATGTTTGTTGCTGTTCTTACCACAATAGGTAAGATATGGAAGCCACCTAAGTGTCTCTCAACTGATGAGTGGATAATGAAAATGTGGTTCATTTACACAATTGAGTTCTGCCCAGTGGAAAAGAGAGATGAAATCATGAAATTACAAGTAAGTGGATGGAGTTAGAAGCTGTTATACTAAGTGAAGTAACAAAGTCAAAAAACCAAATGATCTGTTTTCCCTCATATGTGGATCCTAGCACCAATCCTTATATTTATGTATGTATCCTGATGTAACTGCAAGAATCACGATAATGAAAAGGAACCTGGAAGTTAAAGGGAAAGAAGGAACCTGAGAGAGAACAGTAGGAGACAGGTTACTAATGGAGAAATGGATAACATGGGGATATTTAAATGGGAGGTGGAAGGAGGATTATGCAAGGAACTTTGGCAATAAAGGGAAAGTAGGAGCTCAAGAGAAGCAGGACCTTGGAGACTGATACTGTCAAGGGAGAGATGGGGAAAAAGAGGACACTTTATATGGGAAGTCATGGTGCAAGGGTTAGACAAGTAGAAAGGAGAGGTAAATAATGCCCAGCTAGTATAAAAAAAACAGAAGAAATCATATTAGTCAAACAACCTAATGACAATTTACACATACAATATCTGGAAATGAGCCCACATGTATAACTAAAGGCCACAAAACAAGAAACAGTGCCAGACAGGAGAAACTTTCCTTTGAGTTGTTGATCAAGAGACTCCCACTATTACACAAGCGATTGCCACAATACTTGATTACCTCCTAGAACATGAATATAAGACTATACTGATGAATACAGAACATATTTGAGGCACATGATTTGGAGCAATGGAGCAGTAACTGACATCATTTGATGGTACAACACCAGCTTCACAATCAAATAACAATATCAATGACCTGCAGAGCATGCGACATTGGTACAGTCATGACACTTTTATCTTAGGGGAAATTAGCAGCTACATAATTGGACTAAAAGTCCACTCAGTGGGAGGAAACTCATGTGTGGTACTGTAAACATAGCCAAATGCACATGGCTAGAGAAGTCGTAGATCTTAGCGAAAACCCCAAGACTGCCAGTCACATCTGTAGACTGATGTAATTTCTTCCTATGTGAAAGATATGAATCCTTATATTTACAGACAAGTATCCCAGTTACCACTCATCAAAGAAGCTTCTTTTGCATCAGAGACTATTACACAGTACCAGAACTGGCCACACACAGACATTGCCTATGAATTGACCTCAGTCTAAGTGGCACATCTACAATGCAACTTCGATACCCAAGGCTCATGGAACGTAAAACAAGGGATAAAGAACACAATAATGAATATTTCAGTTCTCATTAAAGAAGCTCCTTCATGCAACAGAGGATCAGCAATATAAAAGGCCACAAATGGCTAGTGTGTAGAGGCTAAGACCCTGCAGAATGCTGGTCCTTTGACAGGACTCCTAAATTAAACTACACCCACCCAGGTCTCGGGGATCATTGAGGAAGAGGGGGCAGAAAGATTGGAAAAGTCAGGGAGGAGGTACATGACCTTATGGAAATAGACTTCTACAACTAGGGTCCTGCTCACATGAACCTACAGCAATGGTGTCAGCATACATAGAACCCTTGAAACCCAAGCAGACAAAAACCCAGCATATAACTGGGGAAATGGATAGCTGGCCCCAATCTTTGCTGAAGAAATATTGACAACTGGTTACTGCCATGTGAGGAAAAGCTAATCTTCTAAAGGGAGAGACTCTAGATAGTCTGACTAGACCTCAGGAGATGAACTTGGATGGAAGGACACCCAGGAAACTAACGATACAACAGGCCTTAAGACAAATGACAGAATGTATGAATTCCAGTTGGGAGTCTATGGGAGAGTTCTAATTGGGAAGGTGGTATAAAGATGACTACTGAGATGTTCTGTATAAAATACACAAAAATTCAATAAAGAAGGAAAGCCCTGAGGAACCAGAGACTTCTCCCAAGCTATGGGAACCCTTTGGAACAGATCCTCAATGGACCTTAGTAGTAAAAATGAATTGGTTTATTTGGGCAAATTCCATGATCTTAAATACCCAACTGGCGAGTATAACCATAGATTAAAATAATTGGTATATTTCTTTAAGAATTTAAAAGATTACACTTCCCAGACATTAGGCTTAAGTTCATATAAGATATTATTTAGGATGTTATTTAGTCAATTTCTCATTAGTGATTTTGTTTTTAATTCTGCTCAGATTTAAGACTTTAAATCCTGGTCTAATAACTCTGCAGTGTCCACCGGTAGCCAAAAGGAAAATCTTACTATTGTTCTTATCGAAAAATATGGATGCTTTTGGAAGTCCTCATCAGGAAAATTTGATTTGAAAATTAAAAATTCACCATGTACTGACTTCTACTGGTGCCCTGCCTAGAATTTGTGCCTACCTCCTTTGTCTTTACTCCTTTTTCCCTCCTCAGTCCACTGATATCCATCTTCCTTGTAATGATTATTCCACGTTTTAAAGTTTTTCAGGACAGAAAAGTGAGAAGACCTGACAGTCAGTGAACTAGATGCTCTTAACTATATTTCCTCGGATCTGCTACGCCTACGCGCCTGCCTGACCACATACTTCAGAACAATGTACCAACCGTTTGTGACCACACCTTATTGCCATGTCTCTGCCCAGCAGAAAGTAGCTAAAGAAAGACCACCATTACTCCTTATCATCACCAAATGTCCGCAATGTTAAGTTGCCAGTAGATTACTAGAATGGCAATAAATTTTCCAATATTTGAAAAAGTTGTGTCGAGTTTGGCCCAGGCTAGTTGCTACCAAGAAACAGGCATTTCTCAGGAAGCCTGAGACTTAGGAGGACTCTGCTTATCAGGAGACCAACCCACCCTGGGCTAAACTACCCAGCCTGAGTCATGGAAAATTCCTCAGACCCCTAACTACCTATAAAATATATCTGACTTCCCCTGTTGGCTGCTTGTCTCTGATCTCAGAAGGCAGTCCAGAGAATTTTCCACTGAAAAACTATTGTTTCCCATAGAGTGATCCCGTTCATTCAGAGAGCATGGCTCCAGTTCACAAGAGTAAACAATCTCTCCAACTCCCAGGACAGGACCACAGTTCCTGGTCATAGAGAAGTAGGGGAGGGGAGGACAGCTCCACTTCAGAAAAGGGAAGCTGTGATTTTTTTTTTTTTTTTTTTTTGTTTTTTAATTATGGTTTCTCAGTTTA